>NW_025776533.1:0-143869 GCF_021130785.1 Homalodisca vitripennis
AAAAATATAACTTCTAAACTACCTAAATAACATAACCTACTCTAAGAAAGAGTAAGAAAAAAACACACGTATGATAGAATTATCAACTGTAACAGCTATTAGCCACACATCTATCGTGGGTCCTAGCGTCTTCGTCTTGTATCTATTCAGGCTTTTGAACTGATCAGAAATCAATTCCATCTGTTTTGTGGATGAATCAAGCTTTTGTGACATGAACTGAACACTGGTGGCAAGTTCAGCTACTTCACTCTTGAGTGTTCTCATTTTGCCGAAAACATCTTATTATTAAACTGACCCATCACCTTCAACAGAAACTACCTTGATTTTATAGCAGTCCCCGGGTGGTACGCGTACTACATGGACATAAAGAGTACAACAGGTCCTGAACTTCCAGTTTCGGTTGTATCGTGTTTTCTTGCCTTCCAAGTCCTCTTTAAAACAAGCGAGGTGGGAAAAACGTCCACAACCACCGATACACATGATAGAATAACTTTTCCACTGTCAATTGCTTGATTATAAACACCAAAAATAAACGACATTCTTAATCAAATAAACAAACAAAGCATAAATAAGTTTAATAAAGGCAGAATAAAGCACTTTACAAGGACACGAATAGACGTGAGCGAGTAGAGAATATAATGAATTGATCTTCACTAATTATTTATGAATTAATCTTAATTAATTAATCTTAATAAATTAATCTTCACCAAATCAACAGCCAATAAAGATCCTTTATTATATTTAAAATATTTAGTGGATCTAAAATTTTGAGACTTTAATGCCAATGTATTTAAGAGTATTTGTAAACTATTACAAAAGAAGAGGACAAATCGACCTGTTTATTTGTAACATTTTTTTTCCATGAATCCTTTCTAAGCTTCCGAGCCGATAATTATTAAATTTAAAAAAGAAGGTGCCCAAGAGTGATCCCACCTTTGTTTTTTCTTAGAATTGGACCAAAAAATGACTATAATTATTACATAAAATATAATTTTTCATAGACATACATTATCTAGACAGAGAGATGTGCGGGCATGCCGTTTTCCTCAAAATCACCAAAAGTAACCTCATACATTCCGGGAAACATAATGTTTGTGTTTTGCTTCAGAATAAGGCCCCTACTGGATGAATTTATATTATTTAAACTAATTAGCAGTATTGGTATTAATGAGTCCAGCACTCACAATATTACGATGAAGTGCTTCTCTACTGCTTACATAAAATATCGATTCATTTATTCATGAAAATGTAAAAAATCTGAGACTTAACATAACAATAAGTTTAAATTATATAATGTAAAAACTATATCGTTTTATTGAACAAAACGTTAATTTTTATTGACTAGGAGTATTGAAAATTGTTATAAACCATGTACGCTAGTCTGTACCCAGTTTATAATATATCAATACACGATCATATAAGATGTTTCTAAATGTGTAAAGCTTCCTAATATCAATAATTGTACCATCGTTCAGACTTAACATGAATATGCAACAAATTTCTTTTAACGTAAACAAATTTCTCCTAAAATTGCAATCTAAACATTTACTAGAAACTAAGCAACAACACAAGATTAAATTTTCCTTGGATGGCCCTTGCAAGAAATGGAGTATGTGTTGAAGTGGGCTTATTTATATCCCAGCTGTAACAAAGAAATGTAACCGCAATAAAACGTGAGGTCAATAAATCCAGTTTCACAAACGCCCAACTCGAGAGTAAACATGTCAACATCATCCTTCTATATATCTGGGAGTCGATTTACTCAACCATAAAAATTACTTACATTAACTAAGTAAACCCGAATGCAATAAAATCAAACTGCAGAAAATCTGACTTTACCAATTTATTGACGTACATAAAAATTTACAGTATTTTTTGTATTTATAAGAACAAAAAAATGGAATAATACCGTGATAATTTTATTACTGGGTTAAAATACAGTAGTTTGATCACATATATAGGATGGTTTTTATGTGTATTAATATCTGAAAGTAAAGTTTAAATAGGTGCCTTCCTTAAGAGGTTTTTAATATGTATAAAAATATTCTGTTGTCTTAAAAAATTTTTGGTAAAATTTTTCAATTTTAATGGTTAACTTGATTTTGATAGTGGATTATATTTAGGTTTTTGTGAAGTTGTATGGTAAAATAACATAATATTTGATGATATTTTATACTGATAATGCCAGCCGTACATAAAACACAGTGAGACAATGTTTTGTTATATTTATGAGCTTGTTAAAAGTAGCTCAGCATTTTATTCGTGATGTCCCTTATATTGATATGAATACAATACTGTTAATTATCTGGCCATGATAATAATATTCCCCTAGAGTAAAAAAAAAAACATCGTTGCAAGGAATTTCCCAGCAGAGAGACAAGTTTTTAGCTATTACTGGTCTTTCTCTCCGCCACTACTCACTTGCAAATTTTAACTCGGGGAGTTTAATAATGTACCCAGTTTCATTACATGAAACAATTCGATTTAAAAATGCTTCCCCCTTCTTCCGGAAATGTATCTAGAAACCTTTCAGCGATCTCCGGTCTAACCTGTTTTTAGTTTTTAGTCTTTAGTCCACAACCTGGGATCCCATCGAGCACTTAATTTATTTACAATAATTTGATCAGTTACTTGCTAATTAATTATGATGAAAATTCATTTATTGAAAACAAAAGTTTTATAAAATTGAATTAAACTAAAGAACTATAGATTTATAGAATTAAAAAAATTAAAATTTTAGAAATCATGAAAATAAAATTAAAATTAATTAAAAGAATTAAATTCAAAAGTGTATTCTCAAAATGTAGGTTAGATTAGTTAGTATAATGAAAGTTAAAATTAAAACCCTTTTTCAGATGTGTTTTATTGTCCATACAACTTATTTAGAGGTTATTCACACACTGATGATGGTTGAATACCGTAACACGTGTATGGCAATAAAAAACATTTTAAAAAGGGTTTTAGTTTGAATCTTCATTATACTAATATAAAGATAACCCTATAATATGAACGTAACTGAGCGGTATTGCAATATACGTTTTGGCAGCAATGTATGGTGACTATCTTATTAATTCTTACTTCTGAATTATTTTGAGTTTTATCTGAATTATATCTTGACAGTCCATACGGATGAAACAAAAGAATTCTACAAAGCTACGAAATCTTACGCGATTTTAAGAACATATTTTATAGAAGGGCGACTAACATTTTGAAAATAATATACTTTAAAAACTAAGTTATCTAAACATACTGAAAAGTGAGACGCAATAACAGATCAATAATACTATTCAGAAAACTAATTAGTCAGTGATGTTTAGTATGACTATTATGCTAGTCATAAAAGAAACATGACCAAGCAACTGAAATACTCAGACTGACTGGCCCGACGTGCCTTCCCATACCGAGCAAGTTTTTTAAAACCAAGGAACCAAGCTACAAGAACCAACAACTAAATGTGTAAACAATTGACCCTCCCTCTCTCACCCCCACACGACGCGCCGCCGTGTCCAAGAATACGAGAGCGAACAATTCAAAATTATTTAATTTGCATATTGCCTCTGAGAGTAATTGCAGTAAAAAAAAAAAAAAAAAAAAACAACAACAAAACTACGCCCCTCACTTAATTTAGCCTTACAAAGAATACAGTTGTTTTGTTTTGACAAGTCGAACGTTTTTGCGGGATGTCTTACTTTCTTTCCAATATAAAATAAAAGTTTCAACTACACTCAGTGATAGGAACTTAAATGTTCCGAGAAAACAATTTTCATTGTATCTTTTTGTTGTATCTTCTTTGTATCTTGATTGTATTTTATCTTGTTTTCTGCCTTGACGAATGCCATTTTCTATTGGCCTCCTCGTCAGTCGTATGTGGTTGGCCGGCGTATGCAGACCCTACCTTGACCTGTATTCTATAGTTCAGTTTTAGTGTTGTGTTTTGTTTTTATTACGTGCATATTGGTTTCAGTTTTTTTGTGTCATTGAACAATGGTAATGGCCGGAAAAATTCGTGTTTCCTTCATTATCCTTCCACCGACAAAAATAAACTTCAAACAAAGAATTGCATTGTATAACCACATAACCTGATTTTTTATATCTAGAGAGATATTTTCCTGATGAAAAAAATGTATGGTCAACTACGGTAATTTTAGTAGAGGTTGAAATAAGAGGCTATCACAAGGGTTAAGAATATAAAATTATAGTTCTTCATCAGGTTATATTATCCTCAGCTAGACACACATAAAAATAACCGTCAGATAGACAAATCAATTGTTACGCGTAAATAACTGTCAGCCAATTATATTAAAAACTCGTCAAGTAGTGAATTTCAGTCTCTGTACCTAATTGTCCAATGATAATATAACTAGAATTTTATACAAGGTCTCACGATGAGTTTTAAGTGTATCCTACCAGATCTCCTAGCCAGACGAAAGGCTGCAGATGTCCTGTTCCTTGCCAAATTGCTGAATGGTCTGCTTGATTGTCCTCTCCTCGCACAAGTGATAATCCGCATTCCTTCAGCTACTCGGTCGCGTGATCTGTTCGGCAGGCGTCACTCTCGGCGTGATTGTGACTTTCATGGTCCCCTCGCCCGAATGATGAGACTGGGAAATAACTTCTGCCACCTTGTCGATCTTTTTCACGACAGTGCTTCGACCATCCGGGAAAGAGTGCTGGCTTCCCCCCGCGGTCCTGTGTAGATACACAATTTCTAATCTTCACATGTTGTATGGTAATTTATTTCATTGTTATGCTTGTTACCCCTCGTATTGATTGTTGTGTTCCTGAATAGTTTACTGCTTTGTTGTTATGTATTATGCCGTTTGTTGTTACTATTTACTTGTATTATTAATTGTTATATTTAATCATTTATGTTGTTTGTTTTGTTAGATTGTTATCCCTGTCATCTTTATTGTTATTTAACTCATTGTTTCTTTCTTTCAGTTGTTATTTAAATATTTATATATGTATACTACCCGCTTGTACTTTGGCTTGTTTGCCGTTGGAGTGTAATAAAAAAAAATAGGGAGTATATATTCTGCGAAAAATTACGGCTTCATACTTTTAACAGTTTTTACAATCTGTAATTCCAACCTTCACTAAAATTAGCAATGTTGCCGATCAATTTCTCTTTTAAGAAATTCACAAGAAAGAAATGACTTAAAATTCATCTGTCAATAAAAATTCACGTTGTCGATAAAAGCAAACACATTGCTTTTGGGCTCTTATACTGTATACTTTATCATAAGAGTATATATGAAACATATGATTGGGTTTATAACGACAGAACCATTGATTATATATACAGATGAGTCTAGAATAGGCACATCTGTTGTACTCTTGCTTTAACCTTATGCTATCATATTTTACGAGGCACTGTTAAATATATATTAGGTCCTAGAATAAATAGTAAAGGTAATGGAGACGGTATGTTCTCACTTAATAATGTTGTAAAACCCATAGTGTAATATCCTGTCGTATTGAAAGTACAAAAATGTAAATTAATTTAAATAAAAAATGATATTAATTATTCATTGTTTCTCATAAAATAAATGAGTGAAAATTCAAATCACTTCTTACCAAAATCACCTTAATGAGTACGGTGACTAAATACCACAAACACAATTTAGGCAATCCCGATTCGGTAATGTTACATGAAAGGAATCACTCTAAATTGGAATTATAAAAATAAACTATAACTAATTAAAACCTTAGTTTGTTACGTACCATAATATTAAAATTCATTACTATTTCATTTTGCATAGCTGGTTGCCAAGCGTTATTTTATCACTATGAATTGCTATAAGTTCTTGGCTGTAATTTACCGCTCAATAGTATTTCTCCCAAAATTAAATAATCAACTTCTTCATATACTACTTTAACTTTTTATGTCAAAAACTCGTATTAAATGTAAATATATTATTCTATCACATTAGTTTGTGAGATAATCTATAACATTAATATGATTCTAAACACTGACATATGATGATTATAGGGTAAATAAATAAACCATTTTTCGAAGCGTACTTCTTATAATAATTAGTAATTTGTTGTCATAATATAAGCAGGAAGTAGCTTGGTGGAGTTGGTAGCAACCTGTGAGGATACCTTAAAATCAGTGAGGGTAGCAGGATTTATTAAATTTGCCATCGTTATATGTTACAAACTAACACTAACATTTCTAGAATTAAAATCCAAAGCACTTCATCAGGTATGAAAAAGACCTTAAGGCAATACAAAACTAAACATTGCGGTTATAGACTGCCACTAAAATTTAAACTAATTATTACGTGATACCTGACGAAAGGCAAGAAGTAAGTCTGGAGATAATGAATCCCAGCGATCTCTCTGCACTTGAACCGAGAGCGCAAACGCGTCACATCTGAACTAACGAAGGTGAAGCAAATGACGATGAACTCAATATAGGCATTTCCTGTGATATCGCAGCATGTCATCTGTAACAAAGATAACAGGAAGGCGATGTTCGTGATGCCTCCGCTTGCTAATTTGTTTTCAATACATTCTGCATTTATCAGCATTATTAGTTCCCACTCTGATAAATAAATGATAACAATTACTCAACTTTTTCCATTATTAGAATGTAAATTATTATAATTAAGCCTGACGTTTTACAAATACAGTCCATTTCAGACTAGTCACCTTACTTTTCTCATTGTGTTATAAAATATCCTCGCTCAGACCTGTGGCAAACAGGTTGGAGATAGGTTTAAAAGCAAGTCGGTCTCAATTTTAAAAATTGCCTCTCTGACCCTATAATCAATCTCCACAAACCATTCACTACAATATGGAGAAGCAATGAGAATTGGTGCTTAAACACTATACTCAATATTGAAGTTGACAGTCGAACTTTTTTGTCTCAATCATGTAAACTAAAATGTGCTACATCCGTAATGCCATGAAAAACCGTAATTTTATAAAACATGCTGTTTGTTGAAATATAAACGTACATATAAAGTATAAAATTTTTCTTCACACTGTTTATTACAATACTTACTATCCTTATAAAATATATTGAACAATACTTTAAGGCTAAAATCTAGTCATGTGTATATATTAGGTTAGGAAACATATATTCATAATTGAAGAGCTGTGATTTAACTATGAGGTTCTGAATAATATCATACTCTTTCAAACAAATAAAACGAAAGACACATGATATAATAAGGGAATTTAAGCAACATTACAAGTGTACGAAGGTCTTTTACCATTTTGAAATCCATGATTAGTTACACAGTTTTTCCATCACAATGCTTTTTATTAGGGTCCATGAATGGACAATGTAAATTTCCAAAGGCTTTTAGACTGTTTCATGTTAGATTCAATGAGGTAAAATGTTCACACTGAATAAGAGCATTAAATAAATTAAAAGCACTCACAAAACCCTTGTATATTTATACATTTATTATCACTTATACTGACGTATTTTATATCTTAGCCGATCAATTATCTACGGAACCTACACTGCCAGTCCATACCGCATTACACCTCATGCAGCAACTTCCTCACCAAGTTCCCAAGTTATCAGCCCGTATACTCCATTTACCATGTACCAACATTACATATCACCTGTCAGCGTGGTATAAGTTACTACCACATATGCTTCCTAGTTTGTTTCTAAAATATACGAGCTTGCGTGATGTGTGGGTGCACTAAATCTTTTGTATTACTTGTGCAAAAGCAACATTCATCCTTTTAAATAATCTAAATTATGAGCACTATCGGTTCTTACTGTAATAGTTTAGATCAATTTATCCCATTATTAGTATATTAATTAGGTGTATGCAACATATGATAGGAACTTGTTTACCAATACAGTCGACCTCAAACAATACAGATTCTGTTACTTATTCCCTTTAAAAAGATCCTTTCTCACACCTGTGACACATGGAGACGGTAGAAATAAGACTAAAAAGGAAGCAGTTCTCGTGTTTAAAAATCTTTATGACTCTACAATTATCGTTCACAAATCCATTCACTGCATTACACAAAATTCATGTTTTTGTGTAGCATAAATCAACCTAGTTCCTTAATACCTCATATCGTCTCAGTATCTGAAACCACTGTACGAATAAAAGGCCGCCCCCACACGTGTTTACTCATTAAAGTTTCTTCCTATATTCTACATACATCTTCTTTAAGTACTATATACTTTTGTCGCATTATATAAGCTGAATTGTTTAAAAAATAATAAACTCTATGTTACAAGATATTCTTCCAAAAAAACATTTTCTGATTAAAATACACCTCAGGTTTTAAATTTTTTTAGAGTTATTTCCACCTTAAATATTACGAATATAAAATTCAAGTACTATAAACAATTCTATTATTTGGCTGAGAGCCAGAAAGGTTTTCTGTAATGTGTATGATTTAAATGTACTACTACTATACTGATTGTGTGATTGTGGTAACTAAACTTAAAACTAAACAAATTAGAGAATTTTGTCGTGCAAAGTATTTATTTCCAAAGCATATTATTTGCATATTTTAAATAATACTATCAAACCCAAGGGTTAAAATGAATCAAAAGACATAGCAATATAAACCACATGCTAGTAAAGTGTCTCAATATTTACACCATTAAGGTATTTATACAAAAAAATTCCTTACTTCGTACCATCATAAGCTGTGTCTAAATAAAGAAGTAAAGAAATTGATTAAACACCTAGGTGTTTAAAACTGTATACATTACAATTCGCAGACATAAACAGTGCAATGATTTCCTATACAAAATATAAAATTAACGTTAATTATTAATAGGCCTATTTATCGTTAAATTTTTAATGACCACATATTACATTGTAATATTACTTAGGGTATATATTTACTTTAATAACAAACAAAATTTAAAAAAAACTTGAACAAGAAAGCAGGTTATTTTCTCCTGACATGGAAATCTCTCGCCAAAGCTGAAACATTTGGCGAAGATTGTTGCTGTAATATTCTTTAAAGCTTGTATTTGTGGCTTAAACTTTCATTGTTTCAGGTGGTAAAGGGTATTACATTTATAACTGCGGCCTTGGTAACTTCTAGCATTTTTGCACAGCTTTCTAGGTGTCAGTCATTTATTAACATTTCAATTATATTGAAAATGCAGCTATACAAAACATATTTTTAAAATTGGATTCAGTAATTTTTCATTTTTATTTCATACAATTCTTGCTATAGTATGTAACCAACACAATTTGTTATTTCTCTACAAATCTCAACAGCAAAATTCTGTAGCAACTGTCGTAAGTATAATGTAGGAGAATATTGCTACCATTCCCCATTGCTATCAAAAGGAAATGTTTTTGACTTCAATATAGTAGAAAAGAATGTAAAATATTTAATGTGTGAAAATTGAAGCAGAAATAAAAGGGTTAACAGTAAGGACCAGCTGAGGAAAATAATTACGAAATGAAAACTTAAGATGCACCAGGTTCTATGGCGGCGTAGCAAAAAGTACCCAGAGTTAACTAACATTAAATTTTACCGTTTCTATCAACGTCAAAACATTGCTCTCACAATTAAATAATTGCAATGATTCTAAAAACTAGTACTAGCTTGTCTATAATGATCCTACTACACTTACTAAATGTCAGGATATCGAAACATCTATAATGGCAAAAACGAAAGCGCATGCAAAAAAATCCCTAAAACCTCCACCATTTTAATCATAATAAAAGTAGCTTTATATCAAATTTGTAAATAACATTAATAAAAAAAATAAGATAGCTAACAGTCAGCACAGATCTGTTATCATATTATAAAGGACCTATAATGATCACTAATAGTCATATTGATTACTAATTCATCCAATTTCGACAAAGTTGAGATTTAACTCATCTATAAAAACGGATATTCATTATTAACAGTTTCAGTTTGATATCTGTTGACTAAAGATAGCTCTTCTTAATCAGTGACATATTTTAGGAAATTAATTCTGTAAGAAATGTATCTATGTGTGAACTGGAGGTATTATTTGATAGCTCTTCCAACTAAATATTTTAAAACTGTATAAGAGTAATTGCAAATTAATCTAGCAATAATAGAAGAATGAGCTACTAATTCAATTATTTACTTACAGAAAAATAGTTTTAAAAAGTGGATTTGTTTGCTATTAATTAATTAGCAAACGTAAGCGTGGAATCGATGTATCCACGCGATACCCGCACATACCAAATGTTTTCAAGGAGTTAGAGTAGGAAGCATGAGAAGTGAGGTGGAGTTGAAGAAAACTAGTGGTATTGTTGATATTCACTTAAGACAAGTTGTGTTGAAAAATCTCCGTCCTAATTTAGAGCTTTTCGCTGCTTCCGGATTGACGGATATTCAGGATGGGTAATCTTGCAGACAGGAGACGCATCTTGTCGAAAAGTAACGGATACAATATCAGTCCTTCCATTTATCAAGAAGGAAAGCTTAGCTCAGTTTCATCCTTCTTTGGTAAAAAGCGGTTAGAGCTAATAATACCCCTTCTTTTTAGACTTGTAATTACCATTCACAACTTAATTTAAACCTACAATTATAGTTTGCTTAAGTTTTTAGCGAAAGGGTGCAAAAGATATTGCAATATTTATTCGCTAATTTTTAAATGATTTTTAAATCTATTAAGTGCATCTATATTAAACATTTTGCCTGAAAAACTACCTTATACTTTACACAACTACTGTATATTTACATGTAGGCGCATTAACATAAATTTGAGTCATCACAAATAAGACTTCAAAGACGCATGTTTGTAAAAATTAAAAAAATGTATACTCGTAATATTACTTATAACTTTCAAATTGTAGTTTTTATTTTAAGATTTTATCAGAAGATTAACTAATAGAACGCGCTTATTATTCGGTAGAATACAAATATATTTCAAGAAAATGAACAATAAGACGGTATTTTT
Organism: Homalodisca vitripennis; assembly: GCF_021130785.1. Lineage (NCBI taxonomy): Eukaryota > Metazoa > Arthropoda > Insecta > Hemiptera > Cicadellidae > Homalodisca > Homalodisca vitripennis. The sequence continues at coordinate 10,898 of NW_025776533.1, forward strand.
GCAGATTGTGTGAAATATAATCTATCCGACTTTCATCACTACTACGCAAGCCATTTGTTCAACATTTATTTTATATTTAATTACAATAAGAAGTAAAAATAACAAGACTTGAATTGGAAAAAAATAATATTTGTTATTGTTTAGTACTAATTTGATTATATATTTTATTTTACAAAATTTCAAATAGAAATGTAATAGGCTATAATATAATTTAAAGGAAGATTTGCTTTATGTTGGACGACAGAAAATAGATCAAAATAAGTGGAAACGGAAAGTCAGCTTAAGTTTTTTCGTTTAGAGTTAAAGATATTCAACGAAAAATCGGAAGTGGATTCTTAGAAAAATGTTTTCTCAGAGGGTTAGGAAGGAGTAATACAGGTGCAAGAGTATTCAATAAAGATCGATACATGATAACGCGCATGTGTGTCTCAGTTGATGAGACTAATCACATTTCCAAAATTTTTAGTAAAATGTAAAGTATAAAACCTTACTTGTTGTTCAAAATCTTATGTTGTCTGTTGGTACTAACTTGACGTTATGATAGATAAAACCACAAAGGTAGTCTATCTATTTAAAGATTATATATATAGATCACATATAAATGTTCCTTTACGTTTTACTGTGCTTACATTGCTTTATAATATGTTGAAATCATAGATTTTATGAAATAATTGAAACGATAATATATTCCCTGTGTAATGAGTGTTGTAAAACTTTACTCAGCTACGTTTGTATTACGCAGCGATGGGGATCATTCAATTAACTCTAACTGTGAGAATGTTTACGACTGCAAGGGATAATATACAGTGATAGAGGTTGTAGTATATCTAACTCGAGAAGTGTTCGTTTGATTTTATCCAGCAACACGTGTTATGTACTGGAATAAAGTTGGTATGCCACGTGTACAGACTGATAAATTTACTGACAAATTCGTAGTATTTATGTTACAGCTTTGTGTCGTTCTTGGTAATGCATGTGTTGTGTGTGCGTGTGTACATTAATATACATATATTCACTTCGGGTCTATAAACGCTAATTGCTGTATTGTAACAATTGTTGGACTTCTTGGTATAAAACTTCCTTTAATATTTCGGCTTTGCCGTTTTCAAAAAGGTATAATAAAAAAATACAACACAGCAAACAAAATTGACAAAAGTAAATAAAAAAAAATTTACATAAATAAATAAACAGGAATTTTTGAAAAAGTGACTAACCCAAAGAGAAATATCATGAACAGAGAAAGAATTTAGAAAAGAAAAAATGTATTATTTCATCTTTTATTCAGACCAAAGGGTGCTTTTGATTTTAATATTAGTTGATTTGCTTGTTCTAAATTTTCTAAGTAAATTTAGCTTCCATCTTCGGGTACTTTGCAAATACCTTTTCAGTGAATAACATTGTTAAAAATGTAGTTGGTATATATATATATACAATATATATGTTAACACTATATACAATATATATACCGTATGTTGATTTGAAAACATCAAACTCGTATTATATTACTTATAGCCCAAGTATCAAATTATGTTAACGGGAGTGTATAGTACTATGGGGCAACAAACAACATTATTGTTAAAATGGAGTGCTCACCCCCATGCCCTCTACCCAAAGCTATTTTTTTTTAATTGCAACTAATAACTTAATAACTTACTAATAATCTTGTGACACCTCAAATTGAAGCTCCTAAAAATGCTGTACTTTTGTAACAAACATTTTAATCGGCCAAGCCATTTGGTATCAGCAGCTAATAACGTAATTTCTTATACAACATTTATTAGTATAAAAACTACTGTATTACTCCTAATAACAACAAAATTACTCACTGAATACTGTTGTAAATCCTTTGTAAACTTTGTAAAGATTTTCAAATTGGTAGCTGTTGTTGTTCTAGTAAAAAAGCCTATTTTGAAATTCTAAGATTCAAATTCAGTGAATTTTGTTTATTAATATATAACTCATTATAATTTTATCTCAATTGGAACAAATACTGTTATGAACGGAAAGCATTTGCGATATCCTTGTGGTAAGAGAGTAACTATTTTGACAAGAAGAAGATAAATATTACTGTTTCTATCACAAACTTACTACCTTTTTTTCTTTGATAAAATGGTAATTTATCAATATTATACTTGGTAGGTTTAGTGTTGTATATTATAATTACATTATTGTTTTATAGTTTATATGTAACTAACAACTGAATGGCATTTTCCACCCGAAATGTAAGTTATTGAGTGTTTTATTAGCATTTTTCATTACTTAACTTTAACTTTATAATAAATTATGTTTAATATAAAGTTGATGTTACACAAAAAATTACACGTTTTTGTAGTTATATAAAAACAGACATTCCGAGTTGGAATTTTTGAACCATATGTTTTTGAAAAACTGAGTTAACATCTGGCCAATAATATTTCCTGTGTTTAACACACACACATTTTTTAGCCTTTGTGTAGTACTGATTTATAAGTGATTTTTATAAAACTGATCAATATAACTTTTAACTAATGATAGTACCTTAAACCCTGCTTGTATGTGTATCAAAGTATTCTGCGTTGTAGATAATGCTCTAATAATTAACAGCTAAACGTGTCTCGACATTCACGATTTTGATCTGTTGTCCTTTAACGCTAGTACAACTGAATTCAACGTTATTTGAAGTACGATATTCTTAATTTACTACATGTTCATAAAAAGTTTAGCTAAAACATAACATAAATTTGAAAAAATCGCTGATAGTTTTTTTCAAATTAATGAATATACATCGTGTTCTATAGATAACACAGGACCTTAATAAAAATAGTGTCCTTGCAGGTCTATCTATCCATCTGGCAATGTTACCCGTCTCTCATAACCCTTCATAGAAAGGACCTACGTACTTGAAATTGTGAACATAGTATCCTTATTGTTTAAGAAAGGATCGTATTGATTTTAGAGTCAAAAGGTCAAAGGACAGAAGGTCCGTCCGTCTGTCTGTCAGACTGATCGCGTGCACGATAACTCGATTGAAAATTCATGCAGACTTGAATATTGCAATACGGTTTGCTCTCAGTCCAAGGGAGAACGCTTTTTGTTTTTTGTAAAAATATGAAAGTCCGCCACATTTTTTGTCGTCTGTGAATACTCATTTATATATATCCTGTTGGGTACTTCGGTAATACATCTATTATAAAAGTCTATTTCTTATTATTAGTATTGTAAGTTTTTTTTTATAAAATTATCCATTCCAGATTATTTAAGTCAATGTAAACTAGTACTAAGTGTAAAAATCTTCATCAATTTCCGCTCTAAGTATTCTAAAAGTGAATTCAATCATTATGTTCAATACAATTTCTTTAAGCAGAAGATTAATGGTCTACCAACATGGTGAAAACAGCTGGTTTAGACGTTTTGTACCGTACATATTTTATTTAGTCGGTGATACATAATAGTTTAACCAGAGCCAATAAACTTTTCCTTATATCAGTACATAAACCTAGATTTTTTTGTGAAACCGATAGGGGAATTCAACCTAAGAAATAAATCAGTTGTGAGCCACGTTTGTTTTTGGAGGGATGGAAATGGGAGGGTTTCAAATGGGTAAAAATATAAAATAAATTATAAATTTGTCACATCATATTTTTCTTTCTCGATACTCTTGAAACCATCCATACTAAACAACCAAGAAATAAAAATTATTAATTATAAATCTTTTAAGTAGAGTAAAATAGAACAGATAATCTTAAAACCATCGATACTGCAAACCCAAGAAATAAAAATTAATAAATATAAAAATTTTAAGTACGAGTAGAATGAGAGCGATAAAACCTAGAAGCGTGTTCGGGGAGTACATACACTGAGGTTCAGACTTACTAAGAGTCCTTATAAATATGCAATACACCTGCCCGCTTAGTGGACCTTCCTCAGCTTTGCCTTCGCTTGTTTCTTCATCCCCGTTCAGTAAATATAGACCTCTGGGAAGTGATGTATATATTTAAGTATGGCTCAGATAGTGAAACTTTTCATGGGCTTATTACTGCTCATGTGCTACATGTGATTGTATTAATTACAATACACTTAACTCATAGAATACTGTAAATTAAGGAACATATAAAGTGAGCTGTAGGTCTGCTATTTGTGTAGTGAAGTGTCAGCAAATATTTGCATGGTAACATTCAAATTTACTTGGCGCAGTCCTAGAGTTAGACCTCAGAACCAATATCACTCATTTCATGACCTCATTACCCCACACCGTATGAGTGATTAATCTCTTTTGTTAACTAGTACAGTGAAAGATGCAATGCAAATTGGCCCTCGGATCCTAGACTATCAGTCTACAAGTTTATAATAATTACAGTGTAATATGATACCCTATTATGACTATCATCAAACATTTACTTTTGTAAAATTATTTTTATATTTTAAGAATTTTAGATTTTAGAAATATTATATTGAGGAATAAAGATCACCTAAATCCTTTAAATAGTATGTTAGTACCCTACAATAAAACCATACAAATTAAAAGTTACCCTTCAAAATATTGAGAAGAAACTGACCTTAAAAATTTTTTATGAAGCTTCTTGTTTATATAAGTAACATCTATTTCAGTGATTTTCAATGTCGCTCTATTGGATTTAGCTGAGACGTAATAAATATTATTATATTATTAACCACTATGGCAAGGAAAAATTGTTAGGATAACTGAATCTGTAATGGAACTGAGTGCAAGCCATACAACACCTTAACGTGTTAAATAGCCCCAAGAAAGTAGTCCCCTAGAAAAAGTGAATTAATTAAAAAAGAAACTTCGTATCATTAAAATATATATTAATTGATAGTCGTTTAGAAAATAAAATCTGTTTTTTTTCTTTCCTAAAGACCAATGCAGTTTCTTTTGTGTAGACAACAAATGGTATTAGAAGATAGTTGATAGTTCGTGTTTTTATATGTTATCAATCAAGCCAATAGCAAAGAATTCAATGTCTGTATATTTTTTTTGCATTGTAAGTATTAAACATAACAAATGGAAAAATTAATATATTTTATAGTACAACTTATTACTTTAACAGAGTAAATATTTGAGATAAGTTTTCGGGCGCAAGGAGAATGTGATTGCAATTCTTGTAATTATAATTACGTAATAGGCCACACCTTCATGTATAATAATTCGACTTTTTGGGCCTGTCCTGGTGGAAGAGTGGACCTGAGGTATCAGCCAAGCTGTGCAGCATGTGTGAGAAGAGAAAAACCACATCTGTAAGCGGTATAATCCATATATCATAATTTATAATTCTTTAATCACCCAAATCATTAACTGTCCTCTGGGCCGGATTTATTTTTAAATTTATCTATCACCCACCACACCATTACTATAAAACTTTATTTAATGTATTGTTTGGTAAAATCACCTATAAACCAGGTTACATACAAGAAAAACTATTTATTTTTCTATATGTAGTACCAGTTTTGTATTATTTACAAATTAGAACATAAAAAGCAAATTTTATGTTATCTTTTTTTCATTTTCATTTAATAGAGAGTGTTTTATAGGAATAATGTTAGTGAATATAAACTAGAAACAAATAGTGTGATGCTGATACATAGTTAGTTTTTAAGAATTAATTTTCCAATGGAACAGTAACGCTTTTACAGATTTATTACGAATTCCTTTTTTATAACAAAGTTTCATCTTTTTAACCACGGTAAAAGCGTAACCTCATATCGGCGGCCCGTAACTATGTAGCGAGTCCTTATACAACATTTCTGGGTTATGATTTCTTAAATCAAAATACAGAGACGCTACGCGAAGTGCAACCATACTTATTGATAAAGGATATTTTCCCCTTATTTCATAATATGCCAAAATATCTTTTAGAGTTTCTGTGGGTACATATCTGAATCTAATATAAATAGTCAGCTATCTAAAATATATTTGTTAAGATAGGAATGTTGATTATCGATCTGGCCGTTGGCGGTTATATGTATGTGACGTAATATGAGACCATACTGTTTGAATAAATCCTATTGGCTACTGAGGTCACGCCACTTCTCCCCGCCAACGTTCCTTACCATTCCAGCAGCGAGTGTTCTGCCCAGTCCAGTTTTACCCACGGTCCATGAAACCCGCGTCCTCCCGACCAAGATGTAGCCCAATAGTTTTCCTTGATTGGTGTAATTTATTTACCCAGTATTATTACCACCGGCTACGAACATCACAAATGGCGACGAGGATTTGTGGAAATTAGTATTAGTGCGAAATTCCGAGTGTACATCGCCGCTGGACATCAACAGTGAACACCACGTGCGCGAACAACACGAGGACAGTTTTGATCGAGTGAACATCACAAAATGGCGAGTGAACATCACGGAGATTAACAGTACAAATTTTCTTAAGTTTCAAACCAATTAGTGTGGGAGGAAGTGTAGTGTGCAACCAAATTATTTTAGCTACTAGTTGATGTGGCAAGTACAATTAGACGAACTACCGTTTCCTGTAACTAATATAATGGCGCAAATAGGCGTTATCGGGGAATATGACGGGTCAGTTGAAACCTGGGCGTCATACATCGAACGTTTTGAGCTGTTTGTGGACTGTAATAGCATTGACGCGGGTAAAAAGGTCAGTACGCTTTTAACTGTGATAGGAGTAAAAACGTATAGTTTGTTGAGAGACCTGTGCACTCCTAATAAACCGTCGGAAAAGACATTTAATGAACTGGTGCAACTTGTGCAAAAACATTTATTCCCGACTCCTAGCTTCATCGCGGAGCGATATCGTTTTAGTAAGCGAGTACAGTTGGAAGGCGAGTCGGTTGCCGAGTATATTGCAAATTTGAAAAAAAATGACAACCCATTGTGACTTTGGCGCGTCGCTAAATGATTACTTGAGAGACAGACTGGTGAGTGGCATCAGAAGTGAAAGTGCCAAACAAAAACTGTTATCGGAAGCCTCGTTAACGTTCGAGCAAGCGACCAAAATAGTGCTTTCAATGGAGCAAGCAGAAAAATCGGCGGCAGCTCTATCAGTCGGAAGACCCGAGCGGATCCATCAGTTGAGCAGCGTGGTGGCCAGGAGGGGGAGATTCGGAAATGGCGCACCGCATTCCCAGACGCATTCCCAGGCAGCACGGAGCGACAACGCTGGAGCGGCCTGGAAGGGAGCAGGGGGAACAGCCAAGGTCAGCGGCGGCACGTCACCAGGGCCTTCTGGATGGCAGCGGCGATCTCCGCCAGGTGGCAGTGGCAGTGCGCAGTGTTTATGTTGTGGCCTCACAGGGCATTTCCGTTCACAGTGCAGGTTATTAGGTGTGAAGTGTCATTTCTGTGGTAAACTAAACCACATAGCAAAAGTGTGTCGTTCTAAGTTAGCTGGTCGGCAAGGTACAAATGTAAATAGAGATAAGACTAATTTTAGAGATAGTAAAAGCACTGGGAATTCCAAAAATTATCGCAAACATAACTACCTAGAAGGTGTTGATGACAGTAATCAGGTGTCAGGGGACACTGATCAATTTGTGGATGATGTAGCCAATTTATTTAGAATGAATGAAAATGTGACTGACAGGGTCAAGGTAGACCCAATTCAGCTGGATTTAATTGTTAATGGTAAAAGCTTAACGTTTGAGGTTGATACAGGGGCTTCTGTGAGTGTTTGCAGTGAGGAATATTACAATTCTCATTTCCAGATGTGTAAATTAGAACCTAGTAAGTTGACACTCAGCTCTTATACTGATCAACCTATCACACCTGTAGGCAAGATCAAAGTTGAAGTTAATTATAACAAAGTAAACAAAGTAATGGACTTGTATGTCATCAAGTCCGGTGCTCATCCACTTATAGGTAGGGAATGGTTAAGTGCTTTAGGGGTTGAAATTTCGTTTAAAAATAATAACAGGTTATTTGAGATAAGCAAAACCGATGCCGATAGTTGTCTTGAACTTAAGAACAAGTTGTTCAAAGAATTTCCTAAGGTATTCAGTGACGAGATAGGTTGTTTTAAAGGCGAGCCTGTAAAGTTAACAGTAAAAGAAAACACGGTTCCTAAATATTTCAAACCTAGGCCAATACCTTTTTCCCTGAAAGCCAAGGTTGAAAACGAACTAGCTAGGCTAGTAGATGAGAAAGTGTTAATACCTGTAAGTAGCTCAGATTGGGGTACGCCCATAGTTCCTGTATTAAAGAAATGTGGTTCAGTCAGGATTTGCGGTGACTTTAAAGTAACCTTGAACCCTTGTTTAGAAGTAGAGAAATTTCCGTTACCAAGAATAGATGAGTTGTTCGCAAACCTGCAAAAGGGCGAGAAGTTTAGTAAGATCGATTTGTGTCAAGCATATACCCAATTAGAGTTAGATCCAGAGTCTCAGAAACTGTGTACCATAAGTACACACAAAGGTTTATTTTGTTATTCCCGTGTTCCTTTTGGCATAACTTCAGCAAGTGCTATTTTTCAAAAGAAAATAGAGCAGACTCTCCAGGGTATAGATCAAATTGCAGTATTTTTAGATGATATTCTAATAACCGCTGAAAATGATAAAGCTCATTATGAGAAGTTAAGAGAAGTGTGTAAGAGGTTGAATGAGAAAGGCTTAACTGTCAAAAAGAGTAAATGTACTTTCTTTGCTAACCAAGTAGAGTATTTGGGGTTTGTCATTGACAAACACGGTTTGCACACCGATCCCAAGAAAGTAGAAGCAATCAAGAACGCACCTATCCCAAAGAATGTCTCAGAAATTAAATCGCTAATTGGGCTAATTAACTATTATTCTAAATTTCTTCCAAATTTGTCAAGCATTTTAAGCCCATTGTACAATTTATTAAAGAAAGACGTTCCATTTGATTTCAACAGGCAATGTTTTCAGGCATTTGATAGAGTAAAAAGAACTGCTAAGTTATTTTAGCGCACTATGACGGCAAACTTCCGTTGAAGCTGGCGGTAGACGCGAGTTCTTTTGGACTGGGTGCGGTCCTGAGTGTTGTCACACCAGAAGGTATTGAAAAACCATTAGCATACCAGTCTAGAACGCTAACTAATGCTGAAAAGAACTACTCCCAGATCGATCGAGAGGCTCTAGCAATCGTCTGGGGCGTGAAGAAATTTAACCAATATCTGTATGGTAGGGAATTTACTTTATGTACGGACCACAAACCGCTTCTATCAATATTTGGTCCTCATAAGGGTTTGTCAGTGTTTAGCGCCAGCAGATTGCAGCGCTATAGTTTATTTTTGTCAGGGTACAAGTTTAATATAGAATATATAAAATCAGCTGATCACGGTAATGCCGACGCGTTCAGCAGGCTACCACTGACAATGAAAGAGCCGGAAGTGAGCGACGATGACCACTGGAAGGGCAGTTATTTGCATTGTCTTTTGGAAAGCTCTGTGCCTTTAACTTTTGAAAATGTACAAGCAGAAACGCTAAAAGATCCAATTTTATGCAAAGTTATTGGTTATGTAAGGCACGGGTGGCCCAATAGCATCTCTGGGGATGACAAGGAGTTGTTGCCATATTTTGCAAGGAGGGAAGAGTTGTCTATAGTAAATAATATATTGGTTTGGGGTTACAAAGTAGTAGTGCCTAGCAAAATGAGAAAATATGTGCTGGACGAGCTTCACTCATCCCACATGGGTATAGTCAAAATGAAATCGATAGCTCGGAGTTATGTTTGGTGGCCTAATATTGATGATCAAATTGTGTCCTTGGCAAATAATTGTTTTTCCTGTTTAATGGAGAGAAATAACCCTAGCAAGTGTCAGCTGCATACGTGGCATTATCCTTCAAGTCCATGGCAAAGGCTTCACATGGATTATTTAGGTCCGATTAATGGAAAAATGTATCTACTAATTGTTGATGCGCACAGCAAGTGGCTGGAAGTGTTTCCTGTAGCTTCCACTTCAGCCAATGTAGCCATAAATCATTTAAGAGATTTGTTCAGTAGGTTTGGTCTGCCAGAGACTGTCCACAGTGACAATGGTCCACCATTTTCCTCATTTGAATTTCATAATTTTATGTCAAACAATGGTATCAGACATACTTTGAGTCCTCCATACCATCCCATGAGTAACGGTTTGGCAGAGAACTCTGTCAAATATGCTAAGAATAAGATCAAATGTGCTTTACGTGATAAGAAAGATGTAAATATAGCTTTAAGTAGAATATTGTTTGATTATCGAAATGCTGTTCATGCTACCACCAATGAGACCCCAGCAAAGTTGATGTTTAATAGGCAATTAAGGACTAGGTTAGATTTATTAAGGCCTAACCTGTCAATGACAGTTAGTAAAAGACAAGACAAGCAAAAGGAGTATTTCTCTGGAACTAAAATTAGACTATTTTATCCTGGTCAAAATGTAATTGTTAGGGACTATCGCACCCGCGACAAATGGGTTAGTGCTACGGTAATTAAGCAGATCAGCAATGTTATATACGAAGTTGAATTGACGTCTGGCATTGTGTTCAGACGGCATATTGATCAGATTGTAGCCGTGCAGGGAGAGCCAGCTGATGTAAACAAACAGGTAGAATCAGCTGACGCTTTCGATGACAGTTCCTCTTCCTCCCCGGTCATGACGCCGGTGGTCGGGCGAGAGCCAATAGCAGTGAGTGCCCACTCTCCGCCGAGCGGCCGTGTGGCTCGCTCCCCTCCCCTCTCAGTGTCGTGCCGTTCTAACGGTAAACAAACAGCTGATCGTGGCAACACGTCACCGGCTGCGACGGTAGCTGTCATGTTGCGCCAGCTGTTCCCAAACAACAACAATGATAGACGCTATCCTGTGCGGATTAGAAATCCCGTGGATAGGCTGAACTTGTAAATTATATTGTTTTGTTCTATTTTAGTTTGTTTCATTATATTGTTTTATTTGTCTTAGTTGTGATAACCAAAGCGTTCATACCATTTTGCTTTATTGTAGTTTAAGGAAAATTTATTGATGTTACTGTATTAATGTGTTAATTGAATTTCAATAATGTTTTTTTTTTGTTAAACTATGTAGTGTGTTATTTTGCAGTGTTTTTCAACTTTGGAAGGGAGGAAATGTGGTGTACATATCTGAATCTAATATAAATAGTCAGCTATCTAAAATATATTTGTTAAGATAGGAATGTTGATTATCGATCTGGCCGTTGGCGGTTATATGTATGTGACGTAATATGAGACCATACTGTTTGAATAAATCCTATTGGCTACTGAGGTCACGCCACTTCTCCCCGCCAACGTTCCTTACCATTCCAGCAGCGAGTGTTCTGCCCAGTCCAGTTTTACCCACGGTCCATGAAACCCGCGTCCTCCCGACCAAGATGTAGCCCAATAGTTTTCCTTGATTGGTGTAATTTATTTACCCAGTATTATTACCACCGGCTACGAACATCACAGTTTCGAACACTATGTTCATATAATAAGCGATTATAACAGATCAGCCCAGCAATTACTTCGCTGAGCCGAATTGGAACTGAACAATAGGGAGCATTGTGTTGGGTTGGGAGAGGAGAAGATAGAGCAAATACCGTCTTAATCAGGGATGTCTGCTGAATCCCGCATCGAATAATACATTCCACATTGGTTCTGTCATGACGTCATCCATACAGGAAATAATGTAATTTAACTAATAATACCCTTGGCTGAGGAATGCTGTTCTCTGAGTGACAGTGTATTGTACTTTCTTTTATTGTACCGCACCGCATTATATAGAAATGCAAATCCTTATAAAATATCTCAAAAATGTATGTTTTAATACATAAGCTAACAGTTATATCTTCAGAGAATGTAGACATGACTTCCTATATTGCACTTAACACATATAGTTTTTTTGACAAGACTTATACACTTTGTGTATTATAATTCCCAGACATTTATTGAAATAGTTTGAGTACATATATTCTCATAATTACTTAATTTAAATGTACACAAACGTTTGAAAACTCATTTTGTTGTAAATGGCTGAGCGCTAGGAAAGCCTATCACTCGAGAAACTGGAAATCTGTCTGTTGGTATCAATGATACCTCGAGAACGCACAGACCTGTAAACTTAAAATTTTAAATGAAACTATTTTTTACACAGGAAACAATTTTACGTTGATATCATGGTAAAATTAAAGGTAAAGTTAGTTGTGAGGTAAACCGATTACATTCACGGGTTTTGAGACTGTCTGTGTCATAGTAAACTAGCTATAGGATTACAATTACGTATACAACGTTTAGTGAAGCATGTAACGTTGTATGGCGTACTTCTACCTTTTTTATAATACATTCGTATATGATAAGTAAGCACTCGTATATATGTACATAAATATATAGTGAAAGCTCCATAATAACATTACACCTGCTTATCCAGATATAATCACTTTTTAGTCGCCCTAATCCTGCAACTCCTTATCTAACAAGTAATTGGTTTTGATATTAGAAAGACAATCAGAAAGTACCAGTAAATACATTTTAACTGCTTTTATCTAAAATCGTGTATTTTGAAGCTAGTGGTTCATTGCTGTTGAAACCAATAAAAACAATGCATAAGTACCAGAAACATTCGAGCACGAGTATAAGTACTGAAATGACACTTGAGTTTCATATTTCCTATTCCTAGAAAATATTTTAAAATGTGCTCAGGTATGATTCAGAAGGACTCGTGGAACAAGATTATTTTTTGTGTAACACGCTTTTAGGCAAATTATTCCTTCCGCAACGTTCATTACCTTGTACTGTTTAATATCACTCATCCATGAAACTAATAATGTCTGTTACAAAGCTTGTCAAACCACCGGTGTAACAGCGAGTAAATTTATGATTTAGGTCACACGTCTAAATCGTGGTATATTGGAAACATGCTGTCTCAGCCCTTTCCAGTTTGATGCTTCATTAGACTTGTAACGCTGTAATAATTATCGTAATGTGTTTTGAGATTTCCTCCTAAATTCATTTATTACCATATCTAAGAGTGCTTTATGGCATAACTGTTTTATTTGAATGTTATGAGCATAAAAATGTCCCTATTATGTAAATGGTTAAAATATAAAGGAAGTAAGAAAAAATATTAATAATTTCAAAAAAATTATGTTAAAAGTATTTTATGTATCCAAAATCAACCACAAACGCAATATAGCCTTATTTTGCTTTAATTTAATCATATCTCAAGAGTAATTTACACTAAGGTTTAGTTAAAGACCCAGTCTTAATAAAGTTCTATATTAAAGGAAAAGATTACCTTTCATATGATTTCTCCAAAAAGTCTTTGATTCCGATTAAGTAAGAATAGGTGAATTCACCTGACACTTCTTACAGTGTTCGAAATCTGACACTGTCTCAGATTTGGCTTCTGGAATATGCGGTCCAGAACCGTAGACAATCATTCATTGTCTACATGTAGCAATGAATAATTTCCATTATAACATTTCGTCACTGCAACTTTGAAATTTCTTCATTTGAAATATGAACCAAAAAATGAACCATTTGGACTATATGGGTAAATAATGGCAATTACACATAACGTAGCTATGGTAGGAAGGGTACCTAATTTGAATGTAGTGGCAATCTCCAGTTCACCTTCCTTTTAGTCGTAGATTTGAGTAACGGTAAGTAATGGTGAGTCATGGTATTAAATGGTACATCTATTTATATACCAATTTTACATTGCAAATCTTGTTCACTGATACTATGTCCAAATGTCATTATCAAAACAACTTTCCCTGTGTCCAAAGCTTTTAATCATCTTTAAATTGTAAACGCCTTTAATTCTAAAAAGTGAAAAAATTCAACATTATTTACTTTGCAGTAGAAAGTCCTGAGAGTCACTTTTCAAATAACGTTATTTAAGAGACAATAACTCTATGGCAGAGAGACACGAGAGACGAATCTGTTTCCACTATCTCCCCGTAATCCTCCTCATCTATTTATTTTAAAGTTTCCTAAGTTATGTCCAATAATGATACTAAGAACAGTATCCATAGTTATTTTATCATAGGAGAAGAGATTGGATTTACATATTATTATATTTCTTAAAGGATAGCGCAGCAAAAACGATTTTAGTATATTTACAGGACCTTTCTTTAAGAGATATAAATAAAGAAGTGATAACTTATTTCAGGCACAATTAAAGCTAAGATGCCCACTATAAACAGTTAGCCTGGAGATGAACGGCTTAAAGGTGACTCCAAACCATCACCAACAGTCTGGAAATTGGACTGTTAAACACACCTTGAAAAATAAAACGTCAAGTAGCATCTTAGGTGGTAGTCATGTATGAGTAATCGAGCATTGTCACTAAGCCAAAGGTTGAGACCTCTTACGAGTAGGTTTAAGGTAAATTACAAAAATACACTTTCTAAGAAAGAGAAAATAACATTAAATAACTGTATTAATTATTTACTGAGACAAATTAGCTGACTAGGCTGAGTAAATTTCTTTAATAAATGAATGTTCCACTTTCAAGGATAGATCAATATCTATTACTACAAAACATACGTTCAACATCTATTAACTTAATTTAAAACTATTAGGAAAAATTTAATATTTGAAATCTGAGCAATTTAACATTAATAGATATGTAATATCCGGCGGTAATGTGAATCAAGCAAGTATTTTTTGATTAAATTTGAAGCAAAATAAGAAATGTAAAAAATATTTTGATGAGGAAAGTAAACATTTTTATAACTCCTTATCCCAACCTATATGAATTAGCCCACTGCTGTTGTCAAGTTCTCTGCCAAAATTATTACCCAGAGTCCACTTTAAGTTGAAGTCTTGGATAATTTTCATGGGTAGATGCTATTTTTATAATTAAATTTAAACATTTGACAATTAACATATTAACACTAATGCATGATGATCGTTAGATGGATTTTGTAATGTAATTTCATTACAAAATATGACACTATCCTTTTTCATTGTAGTAAGTACACTGAATTTATATATGTACTTAGATATACTGGAGAGTAGGTTTTGCACAATTAAAAAATATAACTATGTATTATTTGTATTTTTAACACAATTATTAGAGAATAAAAAAAACTACTGATAAAGAGTAGCTGCTTTCCCGTAAATTTTCAAGGAATGGAAGGTTTCCAAAGCATAAACCTAGAGATATAAAATAAGACGGGATTATCAAAATTAAAACAAGAAAACGAAGTTTTAAATTCTATTCTATATTCTACAGCGCGCGGAATGTTATATTGCTACAAATAAACTGTACAATATGAGTTATAAAAAAAGAAAAATTATCTAATTTTAAACTAAAATACTTAAAATATTTAATATCTACCCGTTTATGGGTAAGCGGTTTATAACTGCGTTTTAATAATGATGTTGTAGTGTCTCTTCAATGCTTAAATCAAGTGGAGTGTAATAAAATCTCTAGTCAGTTTATGACATTACTTTCCTAGCTGTGGCTATATGAAAGATACCTAAACATTCTTAAGATTTTTAACTATTAGTGTATGCAAAACATGAATAAAAATATCCATATTACTATTCAGTTTAATGAAAAATGTATTATATTACACTTTATTATTGTAATTAAACTATTTTTGTATTATCTGTGAATATACAAAAAAGGATTGTAAAACTAGTAAACTTTTTAGTGTTCAGTAACTTTAAAAATTTACTTATTTCAATAAATTAATATTAGTAATACTGTTGCTTCGCAACATATTAAATTTAATTATTTTTTCATTTTGATTTTTTTTTTTTTAATAAGAAACTATTTTTAGTAATTCTAAGAGTTTTCATTTTTTATTTCATACGGCATAAGACGTAAAAGCTAAAGAAAATAATAAATAAAAATGTCATAATATGCAAATTAAAAAAAGAAGATATTTAAAATTAAACTTCTAAAGACACAGAGAATCTATTTCTTATTTCTTTCCTTAAAAAATAAGCTCTAGATAGATTTTGAAAGAGGTGAAAACTTTAAAGCGCTCTCCTGTAAAATTTGTACTGTTGAGTTGTGTCGTCTTTCTTTTGAATGAGAGATGTATAGAAATATCTGTAATTCTATTTAGTTGAATCAAAATTAGATTATTGTAAACTATCACCACATTGTGGAGGCTTCTTCTTGTTAGGTTTTATTAATATTGATTAGAAAAAATCCACGCAATAATAATTCATCTTTATTTTTGTAAGGCATTTTGTTTTCAGTAAAAACATTTTTATACCCACATACTGAATTTCTACTTAAATGAAGACACTTGTCGCTACACAAATATATTTAAAAGGAAAGAATTTAAAAAAAGGCTTAAGTTCATTATTTACTGACTTATTTAGATTCTTCTGTATAAAAGTTGTTTCATATCAACGAAACAAAAGTGTTATGAATGGCTTATTAGCTGTAACTTAGCCTGATAAAATAAGGCATTCTTTGACTTTAACTATATTCATAAGTAACTGCTAATATGTCTCCACATACATATTATCGCAAATAAATAATACAATATATACATATTTTTAAAGTATTATTTAAATAACAAATTAAAAAATATTTTTATTTATAGAAGATTTATTATATACTGAAGAGACAATAACAGTTTACGTATAAATGCTTTGTTGTACTGTTTCACAGTGTAGACTCAGAAATGAGTGTTTTTACGTTCGTTTTGATCATTGAAAGGAAATGTGCCGGAATCCCACAATCCATGGAAAATAGAAGGTTCCTTTATTTTGATGATATATTTTAGGCCAGGACATGGAACTCTGTCCCAATTAGAGTGGCATATAGTCGCTGATTCTGATGTTCGAAGCTGGTAGAGTGGTGACATATAGAATTACCCGTACAGAATTGTTGATTGCCCTGATTAGATAAAGTTCATTAATGAGCATTGCGTTGTATGGCACCACAGCCCTGAAACAATTATCTTTGCGTTTGTCACAAAGTATAATTCCATAGCACTGACATAGAATATGTTTAGTTATAATGAAAACACTTACTACGAGAAAATTGTAAGCACGACATACAAACTTAGAAGTATGAATTAAAAATTAACTCAAAATTGGCCGATACATTTTTATATATTGTAAAACATGTAATTTTGTTACATTATATCTAAAATTGATAATTTTATAGTATAAAACTGAATAAATATACAAAAGTTTTGTACTCCATACCGTGTCGCGTAACAGTTTTCACTGAGTTTGCATGCAAAATATCAACTCAATATGTAATTACTGAGGGGCTAAATTCAGTCAGTCAGTCACACAAAAATGCCGAACATAAATTATTTTTCTATCCCCATAAGGTAAAAGAGAAATTGTGACAACAAACTGAGTTACAGGCTTCAATTACGCTCAGCCAAAATCTATGTATAGGCACGCACCAATACATAACAAATTGAACTTACGAACTAGTATAAAAATGGTTTCTCTGATCCATTAACATCGTTGATTTTTATTGTTTGTGTATAGTAGATAGTCACACGTGACCAGGAGGAATCTTCGCATTCCTCATAAATATTTCAAACACATCACAGATACGTTTATATAAAAAACCCGATAAACCAAGAATCATAAGACAACAATTTCATGTTCCTCAAATTCATTTCAAAACTTCTGTTTTTATATTCAGTCAGAATCGTAATTGACTTTGTCTAAGTATATAAATTCACCACCTAAGAATTACCTCTCTCTTTCATGTTACTATAACATTTTCATTTGTATAAATACACTTCTTCGGTTATATCTTTCATAAATGTTACATTCATACCTCAAATATCCTCGTATTTAACTTTGCAAAACAACCGAATATACATTTCGAATATTTTAAAATTTTCACAAGTTACGACAATCAAATAGTTATCAAGGGTATTTGTCATTCAATATCTTAAACGCTGTATTTCACAGTTGAATATAAAGTGAAAGACATGTTATTTAATATTGGCAGTTCAAGCGCAGTTTATACGAGACACACCTAGCGACCATGTGTCACACAGGTCGCTGCTTTATCAGCTCGTATGTCAGTTAAGTCGTATGTAACAAACAAACAAATCATTCCTGCACCATGTTCGTGGTACTGTGCTTTTACTGCTTTTTTATTATTTACGGCAGAAATATGTTTAAAAACCTTCAAACGGAGTTTAAATATTATGTAATACAGAGAATTAATTTAGTATAAGGGAAAAATTTACAATATTTCATTAAGCTATATTGTGGATACATTTAAATAAGCCAGAAAATAAATGTTGTAAAACATTTGCATTCTATAATTGAAGATAATTTAAAGTTACAAAGTCTCACTTTATTATTTTTTTAAATAAAGAGAATTTACGTAACTGACTTATAGAAGTCTAAGAAAAATATTGAGAAATTGTCATCGGTATCCTCAAATAAATTTATTTTTGAAAACTCTTCAAATCTGCGCAACTCTGTAAAATGGTTCATTCTTTTTCATTAACTCCTCTAATGTAAATTAACTGTAACCAATGTGTTGCATAACTTATTTATATTAAAACATAAAACCAATATTTAATACTTTTATTTTTTGTGAGACCCTTCTGTGACGTTAATTTTTGTGATTTGTCTGAGGAAGATAGCGTTTGCTATCGAAAGGCCTCACAAAAAATAAAAGTATTAAATATTGGTTTTATGTTTTAATTTAAGTAAGTTATCAGTAACCAATATAAGCTCCATCTACAACATATCAATGTTTTCCACGTACGTTATAAGCCTACTTAATTTATTTCTAATTTAAAAGTTATGTTGGTTTTATACGTAAAAAAAATCTACAATTATACCACATGATTTCAAATATTTCCTTTATGGTGGCTGAAGCTGAGAGAACGTTAAGTTAATCATGCACTTCTAGAGACATGGGCAATAATCTTTTGGGACGGTCAAAAATAATTTGGAAATTTGTAAAACTCCTATTGCGTATTACACTTTTGATTTGATAAACTTTAGAATCTCAAAAAATACTATTACTTCAATCAGAATAGTAGAAGTAACCATTTAGAGAACCATGGCTATCTATCTCGATGTACACTCTAAAATATATGTTAATCAACTGAACAAATTGAAAAATTATTGAAGAGTGCTCAGGGAATTAGAAGGAAGAAGTTGGGTAAGAAACGACTTGGACACAACAGAACTTTACAAAGGATATGTGTGCTTTATAATTTGCAGACATGAATCGGCTGTTCTGTTCATAATCTGCTTTGGGCCCGCGAGCAAAAAAATATACATGTCTGTCTGAAAGTTTATTTCGGCCAAAGCGTCTTCTTTCTGTGCCATAGTAGCGCTTGTATTATTCTTCTAAATAAGAAAATATATAAATCATTTTTCTTTAAGTCTAATGTTGCAATGGAGTGACTTATTCCTGTGAAAGATATTTTAGTATCTACACCCGTTGTTACTTGACACAGTTTTATTCCACATTTTGGTGGAAAGAGGCAAAAGTAATTCTCTCTTCCAGAGATAATGCCGCAGTGGAAAAAGTGGAGCAAAGGGGCTTATAGCTCTCAGCTTTACATTTGTCTGTATCATAAAATGGTAGCAGTGTAGTATTTAAAACACGAGATATTAAGGAGCTTACTTTTAAGTACAGCACTGTGTTTTCGAGCACCAATAGCTGTAAGCCGTACTAATAGATGCAAGCTATGATTTTTAAAACTAGGATTCCGGGCAAAGTCTGTGTAAAAAGCTTCGTATTTGCTCACCCGTTATTTATAGCTTGATAACAAAACTTTTTATATTAACCAGCGTTCTTGAGCACAGACTAAGAAAATATAAAAAAACAAAATTAAATGTTTTGAAAAATAAATTATTTACTTTTAATTTGTAGCAAATATTCAAAAAATGAAAAATTTACCATCTATTATATATATATATATATATATATATATATATATATATATATCAATTATGGGATCACGGTTTCTATTCTGATTGCTTTAGGAGAGGCTAAAATATTATTAATTCTTTTTTAAACAGTGTTTTATTATAATAAATATTTTTCAAATATTAACTGGTATACTATAAAACCGTAGTCTAGTCCAGTCAGATAATTGCCAAAGGTTGTCAATTACCACAAGGGCATTTGACAAATATAGGCTTTAAATATGATAAACCAATAATCATAAGTAAGCTAGAGGATTAGTTCTATATTTCCATTCCATCGCTTAGAATACAAACTTCGTAAGTAAATTTCTTGTTATTTGGAATAATATACTCGTATTTAAAGTCTTCCAGCCTGGAGGCTAAATATCAACTAGAAAAATATAAAATAGCTATCAAACTTACCGAAAAATGTGGACGTTTTCATTATAAGCCATCGATTTAGAGAACTGTGTACTTCTAAACACTTATTATTTTAAATGGACTCTAATAACAGTGGCAGTAATAAAAAAGGCGTTCTACGATTTTCTTAAAATAAGTTATAACACTAAAATATACTATTACGAAGTACATTTTCCAAACCAGGTCATCGGATAATTTAAGACAGTCATTAATAATTCTGTCACGATTTGAACTGTAAGACTGTTTTACAAGCCTGTAAGGTCGTAAATACTGTCCATAAGTTTGTTCACTACCTTTTTAATATAAAAATGAGTTCTAACTGCTTTTCTGTACTAACTTTAATATGAGTCATAAACTTGTCACTTAAACAATCTGTCTATAAAAACCCGCACTTTGCGCAAAGAAAAACTATTTTGCAATGAATATACACTCCAACTTTTCTTATTCTATTACTCTGTCCGTTATGATATATTATTAAATTTGCTACATTTTAAATCTTATGTGCTGATATTTTTAACGACTGTAGGTATATTCCTATTACTAGCTGAGTGTTAGTAAATTCTAATACTGAAGATTCTTAACAAAATATCTCATTTGTGTAAGTGTTCAAAAAATAACTCGTGAACGGATTGGCCTATACATTTGAAATTTTGCAGGAAGTTTCATATCTATTTAAATAACATATTATTAAGTGATTGTGCATGTTACTTCATATGATGTGACTGAGCGTTAGTAAATATTCATCATAGGTTTTACGAGTGACCATGTAGAAATGAGACAATTGAAAACTAACAGATTTATAACGAAATGAGAAGCCAAAAATCAAGTGACATTGTAACACCTGCAGTTTAACTATCCCCAGGATACAGACAGACAAGTAGAGAAACATTCGGAAGAGGAATGGAGTCAGCTGCATTAGTGATAGAAAAGTATAAGAAGCCAATAATTTAATTTTGTTTCTAGGTATTCTTCGGAAGGTTCTATTCAGCCAAATCCCACAAAAGACACCATGCAATTAGTTTTTGTAATTTGTAAAACTATATTTTAAGTTCTCTAGAATCATGCAGACAGTCATATATAGACACTGAAGAGAAATTTTACCAGTTACCGGTTAACACTCAGCCAAGTATGTCACACAGTCCTAAATAATACTGTGTACTTTAAACGTACTTTAATGAGTTTAGAAACCTATCATATCATAATATTTATTAACTGCCCATTTTATAAACATAGTTTTGTTTGTTAGCAGCGTTCCTATTAGAGAAATAACTTTACTTTACTCTCCATTTGCCTATTGTAATTCCTTACTTGGACCTTTCAACTGCGACTTAGTATGATAGAGAGCATTTACGTCTATACCTAAATAAATTAGTATAACATCTAATAAAAAGACGTTTTTTACATGTTAAGTAGAACATATCAAATATATTATTTTGTATTATATGTGGGCGTAAGATATTGTACCTTACGCAGTACAAGGGTACACTGAGTTACGTAAAGATGAATTGGATTGACGTGCATAACTTAAATTAATGAATGTTATATGATTTCACAAGACACAATCATCTACAAAGCCACCCGACGCAGTGGAATGACCGTAATTTAAGTCTTGGTTAATTTTTATGTTCTATTACAGCAATAAATATTGAAAGATACAAGGTTATTAGGGGTCTGCCATTGTTAGTTTTAAAGTTTAACTTGTGTACAAAATGAAAATTCATTGTTCACAATTGAGGATTATTTTTTGCAATCGGCGTTAACGCATGTTATCCGGAGGAGTAGGTGACTGAACTATTTGTGGAAGATATTGATCGTGTGTGTAACAAGTGGCTATAGTAACTATTTACAACATTCAGCAGGGCATAACTCTTGAGCTGGCCAGTACACCACTAGTTTTACCTTTACTTTTTCTAACAGATATATGCCATGTTGTATGCTGTATTTGCACATCGTTACTATGCCCTGCCGATAAGGACCGCGTATCTCACGGTGAACGTGATCTTATTCGTCGGAAAACTGACTCCTATTACCACCGTTGAAATGGTATTGTATAAATTTTCATAGATTTTAAGTAACTGTATTTTTTACTTTGTGATAACTCTCCACGCTCAGATAACAGTTTTAAAAAGCAAAATAATTAACGGTATAAAAATAAAATCTAACGCATAGGAGATGCTTAATTAATTTAATACTAAAATTTGGTAACGTTGACATATTACGTATTTATTATGTATAAATTTAACAATAGGAGAAATTTTGCTTCAAATCAGAGTTTTCTTGATAAACAAACAGAACTACATTTAAGGAAGAATTGTACTTTTTGATACTGATTAAAGTCTAATGTGTTCAAGCATAATTGTATAATAATTAACGAAACAATTTCACCAACAAAAGAAAATTATCACATTCGAAAGAAATACAAGAATTAATACACTGTGGGACAGGTAGAATGTAAACGGAATAGTTTTCTGTACTATTTTGAGGGCACAGCTAGGATTTGAAACTGCAATATCTCTACCTGATCTAAGTTCACAATCTTAGATCACTAGACCTTCGAATCTCCCACGATCGGCTCAAGGAGTTGGTCTAAACTACGACAGCAAGAGGAATTTCGTTTTAACATGTATATATACGACTAATATTACTTTATCCTTATTGTGATCCTCAATATGGAGTAAAATAATTCACGCAGTTTCATTAAAATATTAATACAAAATGGAGCTTACAATATTTATTCTAAAAGGTTTCTAAATTTCTCTATGTTTGGACATCATGAATAGAATCAATTACTTGACTATTTCATTAACTTTCAATATTTTTGCTAAATGGCCATACTTATATTATTAAATTTTGAATAATTATTAAAAAAACTTTTTTTAATTAGTCAAACAATCATAACAAAAACATTTTTGTACTAATAAGCCTCATAACAAGAATTTTATAAAAATAACCATTTATCACTAACCAAATGTTATAGGCATCTTATTTAGTAAAAAGTAAAAACATATGTAGATCCAAATATAGTTTTAAACAGCTACATTACTAAAGTATAATTGCACAACCTGAACAACCCTGGGTAAATTTTTCAAATATATGCTATAACGTTGAAACATTAATGTATTATGTTACATTAATGTAAAGGATCATCTCACTTGACAACTTATAATAAGTGTTATGTGTAATGGAGACAAGGAAATAAGGAGCTTTAAGGTGTATTGCAGCTATAAATCTATTTTCTGTAACCAATGTCAGGTTTCAGTTTACAGTCGGTCTGCATCAGTATTACTGGATTTACTGCTTATTGTTATGTTTAAAAAACGGCGTTTATATCAGCAATAAAAGGTTCGTTTTACTTAATCACAGCATAAAATTCTGTACATTATTGCATAAAACATTATATACATAAATATATATATGTATATATATATATATATATATATATATATATATATATATATATTTAAATAAATGTATCACCAACTGAGCATCAAGATGATTTCAATAATTGATGCTAAAGCTAAGTTGGTGATACATATAGCGTAGTTTTAAGAAATGCGTAGTGGCAAGGTATAAAATATCGTTAATTTGATAATTATAGTTTAATAGTTTTCCTTGCTACTTGCATAAATTAGTAAATAAGCTATATCTAGACTACTTGTACTAGAATAAAGAGAATTTGAACTAAGTTAAATAAAACGTAGCTTTTTATGCATCTTCAGAGAAGGAGTTTTATTGATTCACTAGTATGTTGTAAATTTATTTATTCAATTTTAAAGAATACTGTTAGATATTTTTGAGTCAAAAAGTATTTTAATTTAAAATTGAAAAATAAATGTTTTTATCACTTGATATAAATATAAAATTTGTAGGTAGTTTAAATCTTGTTTATTCGGTATAGGCTTTAATTTGGTATTTGAAAATGTTTCTGTTTTATTTACTCTTTACAAATAACACGTAAGCGGATACTAACAATGTTTGGAAAATACAATTAGCCGCCGTGTTGTTAGATTCAACCTTTTTAGCTCAGGGTTGTGGCCTTGCGTTCAATGATGAATATTTGAATCATTCATAATTTAATTTGCAATAAGACCTGGACTTGGCTTTCGCATAGTAAGTGTCATATGTTTTTGGTTTATTATTTGTTTTGAGACACATGTATTTTGATATAGTTTATCTATATATGAATTTTTTTAGGATTCTTGAAAAATCAAAATACAACATAAAATTTGTGTATACAACAAAACTACATCGGATGGTGGGCGTAAATGTTACATTCTGTTGCTAACTTACAAAATATATTTGTATAGTGCCAAAAGTTTGCTATCAAATTTAATTGGAGGGGATATATTGTTTTTGAATATTAAGACGATGTAATAACCTTGAAATTATGAAAAATATGATCAAAAGTAACTGATGATTTTCTGAAAGTGCATTAAATGTTGCACTCATGTGTGGTAATTGAACCTTACATACAGCAGGTGAAATGTTATAAATTTACTTTATAGTAATATTCTCCCGATCATCCTAAATATATCACTCAAGCTTTTAGGGTTAGGTAATTCTTTATTTATTGAGGAGTAAATATAGGAATTATACTGCATTTGCTCAATAAATATAAAAAAATTTTAATTAATATATTAGTTACAATAATATATAATAATAGTAATAATAGTTACATTAAGAATAATTCACTAAAACGAAATAATTGTACATATTTCATAGGAAAGTAGTTGTTGCTGCAGTGATAGTTATTCTGGTTAATATCACAGTTATCGAGAACGTGATCTAGTTTCACTGCTGTTATAGCTACTTTTATATATTTACTCATACTCTTGTTGGTTATTTTAGATTTTTATACACTAGTAATACGAGTACATTCATTATGAACCAGTAAAATTTATAACCTTGTATACTTTTGCAATCTCGTATATTATATAAATATTATTTTTCCTGTTGCCAGTAATGAGATAGTTTTCGTTTACTACACTTCCGGTAAAATTTTTAAGAATTTAGATGAAGTTCACCTAATATACTACAACTTTACTGACATATAAAACATGGGGACTTTAAAATCCTATTTTGTCAACAAGGAACATAACATGCTCAAAACTCCGCATACCATCCAATCTTGAGCTATTCGGATATTTTATATCAGATCTTCTTATTTGCTACATTTATATCAAAATGTGTTTTATATGAACGGATAAACGACATACAGTGGAGTATGCGCATTTCACGTTTGTCAAAGTTGTTATTAATCTTGTTGTAGTTAAGTACATTAACATTTTCACCTCTGAACCTTCTCAGTCCTGGAAAAATCTTGTGTTTTAGTTTAATTGTTTGTGTGTGACATTTAAATTTAAATAAATGGAGAATACACCAAAAATAATGAAAACATATTTTGATGCAACTACTTGTACTACCTTCTGTCTCCTATACAGGAGATAATTCAACCGAAACCACCTAAGAGTACATAAACAGTATGGAAAATAAAACTCTTATTTAGAAAATACTGTATATTATATATAATACATAATTTTTTACTGAAAATGTCCTTAAATGGACTTGAATTATATTTCAACCAAACAATATGAAAGGTATTAATAATAAGTCTATAATATATGATAAATTATAGGTTCCTTGATAAATAAAATAACTGTAAATGACACGATTTTGAAAATACCTTAACGTTCTTAAATGAACTAAAACAGATTTAATTTCTTTCTCTCAAACAAATTTCGGGAAAAAAATTAAATAGTCACAGCTTGTTATAAAGTAAACCTTGCATGTTTAGCACTTTATTCTTGCTATGTTTGCTGGAAAATCTGGCATTTCTGGCAAGTGTAAAGTATGCTTTATATATGTTAGTAAGCAGTACATATGGAGTATTGCTTACTTTTTTTGTCTTGTGAGGAGGAGACAGATAAAATTCTGAGTTGAGTTCGTCTTTATCTGACTTTCCTTAAATTCCCTTTGTAAGGTATTGAGCATATTCTTCCCTGAACTGCGTCAAGTCCAATATGTCTTCTCTGAATATTCTAAATTCATTTTGGATTTTAAATCTCTCCTGTATTTAACCCAGCCAATCAATTTGGAATCTCCTAGTTGGGACATCTTCGTCGTTTTCAGAATCATGTCTTCAGTAGGCTCCTTATCTGGCACTAAAGTAGGATCAATGTCCAGATCGTCTTCGTCATTAAAGGCATCTATCTTGCTGACGTTTTAACAAAGGAAATTGTCCACGACGTCTTAAAATTGCTGGGAGTATTTTAAAAAAAGAATACTTGGTTAAAACATTATATAAAACTGCGTTATGTGAGATAATTCGACCGAAACCACCTAAGAGTGACATAAACAGTATGGAAAATAAAAGTCTTATTTACAAAATATTGTTTATTATAATACATAATTTGTTACTGAAAATGTCCTTAAATGGACTTGAATTATATTTCAACCAAACAATATGTAAAGGTGTTAATAATAAGTCTATAATATATACTATATGATAAATTATAGGTTCCTTGATAAATAAAAATAACTGTAAATCACACGATTTATCTTAACATTTTTAAATAAACTAAAACAGATTTAATTTCTTTCTTTCAAAAAATACATTTCGGGAAAAAATTAAATTAGTCACAGCTCGTTATAAAGTAAACCTTGCATGTTCAGCACTTTATTCTTGCTGTGTTTGCTGAAACGATCTGGCATTTCTGGCAACTGTAAAGTATGCTTGGCCCGTAGTACATATGGAGTATTGCTTACTTTTTTTGTCTTGTGAGGAGGAGACAGAGAAAATTCTGAGTTGAGTTCGTCTTTATCTGACTTTCCTTGGGTACCGTATGTGATGTATTGAGTATATTCTTCCCTGAACTGCGTAAAGTCCAATATGTCTTCTCCGTGTATTCTAAATTAATTTTTGATTTTTGAATATCTCCTGTATTTAACCCAGCCAATCAATTGGGAATCTCCTGGTTGGGACATCTTCGTCATTTTCATAATCATGTCTTCAGTAGGCTCCTTATTTAGCTCAAAAGTAGGATCAATGTCCAGATCGTCTTCGTCATTAAAGGCATCTATCTTGCTGACGTTTTAACAAAGGAAATTGTCCACGACGTCTTAAAATTGCTGGGAGTATTTAAAAAAAAGAATACTTGGTTAAAACATTATAGAAAACTGCGTTATGTGAGATAATTCGACCGAAACCATCTAAGAGTGACATAAACAGTATGGAAAATAAAAGTCTTATTTACAAAATATTGTTTATTATAATACATAATTTGTTACTGAAAATGTCCTTAAATGGACTTGAATTATATTTCAACCAAACAATATGTAAAGGTGTTAATAATAAGTCTATAATATATACTATATGATAAATTATAGGTTCCTTGATAAATAAAATAACTGTAAATTACACGATTTATCTTAACGTTTTTTAAATAAACTAAAACAGATTTAATTTCTTTCTTTCAAAAAATACATTTCGGGAAAAAAATTAAATAGTCACAGCTCGTTATAAAGTAAACCTTGCATGTTCAGCACTTTATTCTTGCTGTGTTTTGCTGAACGATCTGGCATTTCTGGCAACTGTAAAGTATGCTTGGCCCGTAGTACATATGGAGTATTGCTTACTTTTTTTGTCTTGTGAGGAGGAGACAGAGAAAATTCTGAGTTGAGTTCGTCTTTATCTGACTTTCCTTGGGTACCGTATGTGATGTATTGAGTATATTCTTCCCTGAACTGCGTAAAGTCCAATATGTCTTCTCCGTGTATTCTAAATTAATTTTTGATTTTGAATATCTCCTGTATTTAACCCAGCCAATCAATTGGGAATCTCCTGGTTGGGACATCTTCGTCATTTTCATAATCATGTCTTCAGTAGGCTCCTTATTTAGCTCAAAAGTAGGATCAATGTCCAGATCGTCTTCGTCATTAAAGGCATCTATCTTGCTGACGTTTTAACAAAGGAAATTGTCCACGACGTCTTAAAATTGCTGGGAGTATTTAAAAAAAAGAATACTTGGTTAAAACATTATAGAAAACTGCGTTATGTGAGATAATTCGACCGAAACCATCTAAGAGTGACATAAACAGTATGGAAAATAAAAGTCTTATTTACAAAATATTGTTTATTATAATACATAATTTGTTACTGAAAATGTCCTTAAATGGACTTGAATTATATTTCAACCAAACAATATGTAAAGGTGTTAATAATAAGTCTATAATATATACTATATGATAAAATTATAGGTTCCTTGATAAATAAAATAACTGTAAATTACACGATTTATCTTAACGTTTTTAAATAAACTAAAACAGATTTAATTTCTTTCTTTCAAAAAATACATTTCGGGAAAAAATTAAATAGTCACAGCTCGTTATAAAGTAAACCTTGCATGTTCAGCACTTTATTCTTGCTGTGTTTGCTGAACGATCTGGCATTTCTGGCAACTGTAAAGTATGCTTGGCCCGTAGTACATATGGAGTATTGCTTACTTTTTTTGTCTTGTGAGGAGGAGACAGAGAAAATTCTGAGTTGAGTTCGTCTTTATCTGACTTTCCTTGGGTACCGTATGTGATGTATTGAGTATATTCTTCCCTGAACTGCGTAAAGTCCAATATGTCTTCTCCGTGTATTCTAAATTAATTTTTGATTTTGAATATCTCCTGTATTTAACCCAGCCAATCAATTGGGAATCTCCTGGTTGGGACATCTTCGTCATTTTCATAATCATGTCTTCAGTAGGCTCCTTATTTAGCTCAAAAGTAGGATCATTGTCCAGATCGTCTTCGTCATCAAAAGCATACATATCGCTGACTTTTTAACGAAGAAAATTGTCCACGATGTCTTAAAATTGCTGGGAATATGTAAAAAAAAAAAATAGAATACTGGGTTAAGAGGTTATAGAAAAATGAGGTTGTTTTCCAGTTAAAAGTACAGTAAGCATGTACAACATTTTTATTTCTCATTTTTATGCTAAGGATAAGAGAACAGAATAAAATATTACATTGCAATCGTCATTGAATCTTTTTTAACCGTATAATAGTATATTTTAATTTTAATTTGTAATTATTTCTTGGTATTAACAAGGTAATATGTCTTATTACAAAAACAATCCAATTTTATAATTTCTGTTATGTATTAGTTAGAGTATAATAAAAGTTTTGTTCTAGTTTTGGATCTATTATTCAATCTTATTACTAAATCTCGCATTTCGAATGAGCACACGTCTTTAAATTAATCATGAAAAACTTGCCTTTTGTCTTGTACACTCTTTCTTGTTTCTATTGTTTTAGTTTTACGGGTTGAGTGAGAAACAAAGCGAGTAGAGTTTGAGAGAAGTTTCAAGTAGTAGGGTGAATTTGGTTGTATCAAATTAGTTTTATAGAATTTTCGTGCTTTATTCCGTAAACTTTAATTTCTTTAACTAATCACATCTCTGTGTTAGCCTACAAAACGTAGCTCATCATAAAATTACTTTAAATAAGTTCAAGAAAGGCATATTTATATATTTTTACGTGGGTGGTTTTAAATACAAAATATGTTTAAACTTTATTATTTGATATGGAAATACATCTTCAATTTCATTTAATTCCAGTTTAGGAGTGAACAGTCTATATACAATGGTTGTCATCTATATACCGTTTGTCCTCAGGAACACTCATAGCTCTATTGAACAAGAAACGCAGGATTCCATAGTAATGTTACTTAGGCTTGAGTCCTCTTTGGTGGAGGGTAGGAGAGATTCTGTTCTCACCAAGAGTCTTCAATTGATTGATCTATTAGTTTTCTAGAGTGAGTATGTACAGATATGTCCTCAACTCCGTGGGATTTCCTATGAAAAAGTCACTCCTCTACTGCTGGTGACAATATGATAAGGCGACAGTCATGGATGGGATGACCAGTAATGAGCGTCCCCGTGCTGCAAATCGACTCTCGTTGTAGTCTTTGACTAAGTGTCCGAGGAGTTCAGAGATTCTGTCAACAATATATTCGTGATAAGGCTGCTTAATTGCAGGAATCCCACTTCAAATGGAATGCCAGAAGTTGTTCCCAAATGTCTGATGAAAACTTAAATATCCACAGGACCAAACTTACTCCGTTCTGACAGAATAATCTAGCTGCGTATCCTGATAGTTTTTGATATTTAGTTCAATGAACACCATCGAACCTGTTTCAGCTCATTGTGGATTTTAGAGAGTTCTATCTAAGCCATTTGAATTTGTAATAGGTTTCACATCTCTGTGTTAGCCTACAAAACAAAAAAGGTATATTTACATATTTTTGTATAATTAAATGCAAAATATGTCTAGACTATATTATTTGATGTGAAAATTCCTTGTTTAATTTAATTTCGCTTAAGAATGAGTGGTCTGTATAAATAGGTTGTCGTCTTTATAATTTTTTCCTCAGGAACACTCATAGCTGTATTGGGTAGAAAAGGCAGGATTCTATAGTCATGTTATTTAGACACTTTGGTGTATAGAGGCTTGGTCCTCGTTGGAAGAGGGTATAAAAGATTATGTTCTCATCAAGAGGCTTCAACCGGTTAAATAGTTTTCAAAGTCAGTATGTGCAGATATGTCCTAAACTCCTCTTGAGATTTCCTATCAAAGAGGCATTCCTCCACTGGTAGTGACAAAATCAATGATAAGGCGGCAATCGTGGAAGTGAAGAACAGGATTGAGCCTTTCCGTACTGTAGATCTACCCTCACTATTGTCTTTGTGTTCGCGGAGTTCAGAGATACTGTCACCAATAAATTTAGTGGTAAGGCTGCCTAATTGCAGGGATCCCACTTTGAAAGGCATGCCAGACATTGTTCCCAAATGTCTGATGAAAACTTAAATGTTTACAGAATCAAACTTACCCCGTTCTAACAGAATTAAATAGCTGCTTACCCTGATAGTTTTATATTTAGTTCATGAACACTATAGAGATTGTTTTCAGCTCATTACGGTCCTTAGAGAGTTCTATCTACGCCATTTCATATTTTAATAAGTCTTATACACTTTTAATTTATACATTTTTAAAGTTCAAAGTTGCAAACCTTTTCTCAAATTCTGATCGATCCATCCAGGAAACGGATACATAAAACATGCTATCCATTAATTTGGTCTTCTTGCTTTTTAACACCTGATAAAGAAGTTAGGTTTAATAACCCGAAACGTAGTGTCCTATATTTGAAACGAAATAAGTCATCAAATGTCAAACATTCTTCGTCGCATTCAAAAGTAGTCTATAATATAATAATCGCAACGTTCCTTACTGAGCCCAAAGGTTGGGATAGAACTGAATGTATTATATAATAAAACAAAAAATCGTAGTTTTTTAATTATGGGGGTGATATTATTACATTGGTTTTAT
Organism: Homalodisca vitripennis; assembly: GCF_021130785.1. Classification (NCBI taxonomy): domain Eukaryota; kingdom Metazoa; phylum Arthropoda; class Insecta; order Hemiptera; family Cicadellidae; genus Homalodisca; species Homalodisca vitripennis. The sequence goes on from NW_025776533.1 coordinate 42,458, forward strand.
AAATGAATCCTCAAATGTGGCAAAATTGTACAGTACGAGAGTACAGGAATAGAGATAAGAACCACTAACAGAATGGGAAACCTAGGTCATTAATGTCCAAACCCATGTTTCTAGGTCAATATTGCAGTTATAGTATCAATACCAGAACACACCATCCAAGATAATCAAGACTGTAACGCTGTATTACTTAGCATGTACTTTATACAGTCAATAAATGCTTGACACACACTCGTCAGATTGTTTACAATCTCATAATGAGTGATTCCAGTGAAAATGTATGAAAATATCTTTGCGTGTTGCGAAATATATACGGTTGGTTGGCTTGAACTAGAATGTTGAAACTTAACCATGGCTGATGTTTTAATACAACCATTAAACATGATACAATATAAGGGTACGTACGGGGACACCAAGCGTTCAAAACTGTTTGCACAATGAAAGGATCTTGGAAAACTGTAAGAAATACAGCAAATATTTAGCGAATACAGTTGTGCGTGATAGGGGCAACAATCATGTATGGTTACGTTAATCATTGTTTGCGTCGTTCACTCGCTGTGGTCAAAAACAATTTTTAGTCAAAAATTCTCAAACTATCAAGACTCTGTAACGAGTAAACAATTTTAACGTTTTTTACATACAATTTTAATGAAATTTCTTATAGGTTTCCAATATTATAATGAAACTGGATTGTTTACATAGAGTCGACGAGCTCCACTGCCCTAGACATTTTTACTTCCAACATGTTAATTTTTAGATAACAATACACAGATATCACTTTCATCAGTATCGCACTGTTATTATGATAGTAGTACTACTTTACAAACAGGTCTAGTACTGTTTATAAGGCAAATACCAAGCGTTCATTTAGATTGTAACTATTAATCCTAGGGCCATCCTTTGTTTATTTCTAGGTCTTGGGTGAGAGTATTCGTGGCGCCTTACTCTGACTTCCATATCAGCACGGTGAGTAGCCAAATCTCCATAAAGTTACAGCTTGTTAGTTAAATAATATTTTTATACCTGCAAATAATAATGATATAATAATAATATGCAAAGCATTTATGTGTAAAAAATTGTTTCTTTATGTAATGTACTTTAAGGGAATTGATGACCATATTATGAAATTCAAATCTGGGTGACGTACGATTTCGGTATATACACAAACATGTATATATTGGAATGTATATACAATATACAATAAATAAATAAATATATGTAAGCTATAAATATATATATTTATATTTATAATATATTTATTTATATATATATATATATATACATATATTTATAAGCTATAAATATATATATATATATATATATATTATATATATATATATATATATATATATAGACACACAATATTTATATATTTAAACGCATATGTGACAGATACGGCCAAATACAAAATAATTGAATAGTAAAAAGAGAGGGCTCTGTGTTGTGTAATGGTAGCACATTTACCCGGCAAGTAAGAGATCCGGGTTCGAGTCCTGGCGAACACTACTGCAAACTGCAAACACTAGTAGGTATTGCAACACTAGATACTTAGATTGAGTCGTTATAATTAAATGTATTATTACAATTTTTATAACAAGGGAAGTATAACGGATTCTATGCGGATACTTTTTAACATAAAACATAATAAGCTGAAATAACAATATAGTATTTTAAAATCCAATTATCAGCAAGAAATGACTGTCACATCTTAGAAATTTTAATTATTAATAAATATCACATTCCCTGGTATTTAAATCTGTCTGTAATTTAGATACGCAATGCCACTGGTTTTCTACGTATCATTTTACTTATTATGAGGACTTAGTTTTATTATTGAGTAAATATTTCCATTCATATACTCAAAAAAATATTTTTAAACTTCCTGAAAACCTTTCCGTAATAACACGTATAACTCGACATATCATAACCTTTTCCCCTAGAATAATAATCTGAGAAATTGCACTTGGTCAAAAATGGACTTGTGTACTACTTCCGTGAGTAACTAAATATTCAGGACACGTAACGTTGACAGGGGACGCCTCCTGTCAAGCTTCTTTAAGAAGGATGTCGGACAATATGTCTAGTCATATCAAAAAGGGGAAGCCAGCTTTGTACCAGTCTCCATGTTAAGACTACCAACTTCCTTTAAGGGCATAGGGAGCCCCGCCAACTCCAACAGTTATCTCCTCCAATAGACTGCCTTATAAATTTACTGCAATTAATAATTTCCACTACTGGAAATAAATTGAGGAGCCCGTACTTAAGTGGTACTTCGGTTTTTGCTAGTTCAACTGTAAGGTATAAACCAGCCATAACTTAACCCTCCTAGATGTATGTTAATACTATTACACACTGTTGTAACTATACAACAAAAATAGATCTTCAGCACAAATTGATAATTTATGTACTTTAGCAAAAAACAAGTTTTATTAAGCATGAAATACATTTGAGCAAAAAATATATTAATTGACTGAGCATTACCAAATTTTAGATTCAATAATGGTGCGCATGCATCCCATGGGAGTAGGCTCCATGGGGAAAGTTTTACAAAGGCTTATTGGAAGCCATAATGGAAAATAGAAAATTAACGGAAACCTTAAAAAACTGAGTAAAATCCTGTGCCATTTTAAAATAAGAAGTAGTAACACACGTAGCCTATTAAAATCAACTATTCACGTGAAACATTGCATGAACCCTAAATTAATCCTATTAGGCGACACGTGGTTTGTCGTACTCCTAACTTGTATAGTATAGGTCATAGTCTAACTGTAATAGTCGTATAGTATAGGTCATAGTCTAACTGTAATAGTCGTATAGTATAGGTCATACTCTAACTAGAATTACCCCCCCCCCATGAATGTCGATACATGTATGTCTGGCTTGATTTGAGCGTTCGATAGATTTACATCTTTTGGTCGGTGTCCATCTGAAGTTTGGTTTGAAATAAGTAAATGTAATGTTGTTAATTACTCTTAATTTAACATTAATTTTGATTATTTCTTCGATGTTCTCTTAAATAACAAAAAGTATTTGTAACCATCTCGTTTATTCAAAATTTTTATATCAGTAAATTTAAAATAAGTAATTAATATTTGTAGTTAAAATTATGATAACACAGCAAAATACTATGTTATATTATAATATTTTCAACTGAATATTAGGAATTTCAAATTAAATGGGTATTAATTTATATGGGAAGAAGATTAATAATACCCATTAATAATCTAATAATAATTAATAATCTTGGGTGGGTCTGTAAATCCATTAAGCTAAAACTTTCAATTACACCACTTTTAGCGTGTGTATTTTAAATAGATTCTATCAGAAATTCTATTTTACCGTGGTAAATAAAAAAAATCTTCTCTTTCTTTAGATTTTCTTTAGAATTTTAAAGGACTATTTCTAATTAACACTACTTGGAGCTCCCTAATGCAAAGAGGATGGGTTTCGGTGTATCAGGTGTCGGTGTGAGTACTCTCACCCGTAGATATCTCTTCCTCGACTTTTAGGACAATTCAGACGAACCGAATTCTAGACTAAAATACAAAAATGTATTAGAATAAATGCAAGAGAAATTAAAATAATTCAAAATATTACTTTCGTCCTATTTTACGTGGGTAAAGATCACTGATATTATTTATATGTATTATTTCTGGGTTAGGTGATAGAGAGGCCTTCTTAGCCACAACTTCGAATGGTAAATAAGACACCTTTACTTTATTTTAATTTTTGAGAGACGTCTCTATGTGATATGTCAGGTTCCGTGCTTACTGTAATTTAGGTTGTATACATTTCCGGTTTCAGTAGATTCACCACAGGGCACAATTTATTTAGATTACATAACATTTTACATTTGCTTATGTGAAAAAACCGGTTGCTCCACCGTGTTTGGGGATCGTGTCTAAACAACCGCAGTGCAATAAATTGTGCACCTGATGAGATAATGAGAAAACCTATTCTTCTAGATCACATTGCTTTAGACTAGATGTCTAATTTTAAACGATACGATAATTCATTCAAGCTTCTTTGTGGCTAAACTTTTTGGATCTCTTGAGACGTCAATGACTCCAGATTCCGGGATTATTAAAGTCTGTCACAACGTCAAATTGTAGATACTAACAGTAATTTATCACCTGTAACGTTATTTGGAAGGTGAATTGGAATTGAAATCAATATTCTTATTGAATCAACCCTCCTTACCCTTATATTTAGACCCGATATATGCTTGAGCTAACAGTAACAACTCTTTGTAACTTATACAGATATGTACAAAAAAGTTTGTAAGTTTAATTATCAATGAACTAATTAATGATGAGAGTTAAGAGTACGCTATAGTTTCCACTTGTAATAATAAAATCTGTAACAGTGTAAACTGGGTTATTTCCTGTCATTATGAGTTATAGACTGAGTTGTATCAGAATGGAATAACAGTGTTTGAGTTAACTGACAACGTTGTTTTAAAACATAGATCATATTCATCTTGCTTCAAAGGATAAAATAATTTCAACTCTACATGTTTAAGGAATGTGGTAGATGCTTGCTTGTGATTTATTTGTCTAGATGCTGAGGGCCAATTTAAGACCAATCAATCTAGTTTTTCGTATAATCAGCAGAATATTATTGTATTTTATTTTTATAAATTAAAATACATCTTCAGCTGCGGTAGAAATAAATTAAAGGATGTGTTATCAAAAAGGTTTAAAATAACACATTTCTCAAAAAACACTTCTTCTGTTGAAGTATCTAACACCAACTGTCATATATGTAAATAAATATTATATGAGAATGACAAAAGCATATATAAAGACTGGCATCTGGTGTTTACAGTACAACGTACTCCGGTTCTGTGTTTATTTAATCAACAGTATTTCTTGTTTTTCATTAATTATTTAGAAACAAACATGAGTCTCTAACAGCCAGAATTACCTGAATGTTTAATATCTCCAGTTTCAGACACCTTAGAAACAACAACCCGAGTTTAACATTGAATAACTAAATATTCCTTAATTTTTGATAGGTTAATATTGCGGTAATTAATTCCTTGCACTGTTCATTCATGTTTATTTTCTTAGTATTATATTTTCGCATTTCACGAATAAAAATACATATCCCTGTTGCAAATAACATTGTAATTACAAAATATAAATCAAATTGAAAGGTATGTTTAAGAATTGGGTGCACGTAAATAATTAATGCAATAAAAATATGTAATATGAGCAAGTATTCATTATTATACAGAAGGTCCCGATGTGGTTATTTTCAATAAAAGAATAGATGCTAATTTAAGTGAACTTTTTAATGACTATAAGTTGGGTATGGATTCAATAATAAGAAATGCCTCACGATAAACTAAAAGTGTAAACTAAGTGAGTTCATTATCTATTTTGATACTCCTAAACAATCTTATTATTCATAAGCTCACATTGAATTGAATTCATTCCTCAATAAACGCGACAAAAAAACTAATAAACGGTTTAACTCAATCGTCCATTACAACGAACACTGGATAACGGCATTAATCGATTCAGTGAGTTAGTCTTCGTGAACATTATTGCTACTTAAAATTAAACTAACTGCAATTTTATACATTCTGAAACAACAACAAAATCACGACTGCCTGACTAAATCTAATGTTATGTATTGAGCTACGCCATCATCATCAGTTATTTAATTTAAATGTGTGATCTTCTCTTCATGTTCCATAGTTCAATGTTGATTTTATTTTACATTGCATTATCTATAGGTAGTTTTATATTTTTTATGCATTTGCTTTACAGAAATACGATTTCCAAAAATCCTGATACTATGGCTTCAGAGACGAAGTGCTAAAGTTGTGGACTATGGTTCAAAGGTATATATTGTAGAATTGAACAATAATTGAAATATTTAAACATTTTAGAACTTAAAAATCCGAAACCAAATGTACCTGCCTAGAAGTTAAGTGAACATTTGAGAATATATTTGAAGATATTTTACTTAGTTGGTTTGATTCTTGTAACAAAAATCTACGACGTCCGCATTTTCAACTAAAGTTTGTATTAGATAATATATTTAGTTTTTGATAAATCATTGTAGTTTTTCTTTTCTTCTTTATATGTTTTAACAGTTTACTAATGTTAAAATAACTTATCTAGCATTAAAGATAAAGACATGAAGACTACCTTCGCCAAAGCCTTTTACAAAAGCCAATTACTTTCGCCACATTTGTGGAAAAAAGATGTGGCCCCATATTTTTAAAAATTCATCAAACTTCATAAACTTTGCAATCACTTTTAATAATATAATACTCGTACTATATTACTTACGCACATAGTATTTTAATACGCAAATATTGTTTCTGTTGTTGTAATATCCCATAAAATTAAAAAAAATAAAGTAACTAAGGTGTAAACTAAATGCAAGTCCATACCACTATATCGAACAAGCGTACAGAAAGGTTTAAACAGAACAGCGAAAGAGATAAATGGAAATGTTATCTGTTCAATAATAGCAGCTACACGTTTCAAATTTCCCTAGACACTGTGTGATATGAATCGGTTTCATTTCTTTTTACTGTACGTTCTGGTGGATCTACCACGTGAATATACATATCAAAAGTATAAATGTTTAACAGTTACCAAAATATTTAAGCGATTTTTCCCTCCCCTGATGTCAGATTACTTATTAATGACATTGTTATAGAGAGGCCACGATGAAGATGAGATGTTAATAATTACGCACCAATCCAGAACAAGTTTGTGACTAATAGAAATATGTTTTAGGAAAAGGAGATTTACAGGACAAAAAGGCAATGAGTGATGAAGTAAGATCGTGACAATGAAAGGAAAGAAGAGGGAAACTGCAAAAGAAAGGGAGAGCGAGAGGAAATAATTTTGATAAAAATTTCAAAAGTATTTTGGTTTCAAAGAAAAAATACACCGTTTGTGTAAACATTTTTATTTATATTACATAAAAATATTCCGTAATTGTTTCTAATTAATAAAACCAATATATAATTTTATATTAACATTTTTTAGAATTTAGCAATTTTTTTGCCTTTTTTGGTATAATTAGCAACATTAGAACCATATTTGGTTTATTTGAACTTATTAGTTATTAAGTTATTATTTATTTATAAAAGCACATACAGACAGACAGACAGATGGGAAACTAAGCATCAGAGACCCATGTTCATATAGTCAAGTATGATTGTCTTGACCTGAGCAATAAAGTGGCATACATTTGTCCATAGAATTACGGGAGACCCTATATTCCCGACGCCAATGTTGCGTTGGCCTTGATGCCAAGATAAATAAAAAACGTAAAAAAGTTTATATGTATGCCCATTGCATAGTTGATTTGCATTGTTTCCCAATCATGGCAATTTATAAATCACAGTTCAGAGAAGTATACTACTGTCAAAAGCCTAATAAAGTGGGTTTTGTAGCAGTCGTTATATTTATAGTAAATTTTGTATTATTATAGTCTTTTATATCTAATACTTAATATTTGTTAAAATTTTAAATTTTTTTGCAATATAAATAACAAAATATACGTTTTTGTTTCAATACCAACAGAAAAGTATTAATATTTTAGAACATATCGAGTTGTTTGCACAGTCCAGGAAACCTTCATGTAGCATAACTCTTACCGTCTATTTCAAAAGGAGTCTTCGAAGTCAAGTTCTGATCACCTGTTCTAATCTAGATGAGTATTTACCAAATTACGGAAATATAAAAACTGCGTAAAAACTAATGGTTACTCCTTGGAAAAGTTATACACTACGAGTATAAATGTAAAAAATTTAAAATAGTGGTTAAATTATTTAACATATGTTTGAGTTATCATAAAAAAAGTTTACATAGAACAGTTGATTAAATTTTTCAGGCTAATTAAATTAAAATTTTTATCCTTATTCACAAAAAAATGGATTTTTGCTACTTTAGAGACCACTTTAGCGTAGCCTATAGCGATTTTCGAAATAATGATAGGTTTGTACTAGGGACCCTATGAATTTCCATATAAGGTTTAAGCACTATCGGTTGAATACTTTACGCTAGTAAAACTCACAAAGGTAATTTCCCTTTTATAATATTATCTATAATATAATAGTAAAAGACAGTAGAAATTATCTACCTAACAACGTAGTTAATCCGTTAAACTCCCTTAAATATGTTTTATTTTCAATTGCCTAAGCAAAATATATATATATGAAAAACTTCAATACGATTTTACCTTATTATTTTTATGTACCACAAGCGTTCAATATAATGCATCAGTTCTTTGTAAATAAGGACAGACGTTAAATTTTTGTAAATAAAATCATTAATTAACACAGTAAAAATCATACTTAATGAAATGGAAAAAATATTTTCTCACTAATTTTAAATATTTTAAATAACTCTGGTGCGTTTTGAACAGTTGCACCTTTGTCAGGTTAGATTCGTAGCGTGTAAAATTTGTATGGATAAGGATCCGAATGAAAACCGTGATACTGATCGTCATGGACATAAAACTTTAACAGATGTAATTTAGTTAGTTTGCAGGTAGAAGTGAACTTAATGCTTGAGAGTCGACTCTATAAGTAGTAATAACAGGTTGTTAGATATTTCAATTCTATATAACTAAATTAGTTTATAACATACGAGCGTTTATTGCTTTATAAATAAATACTATACAACTGTTGAATATATCCGATTAAGTTGAAAAAGTAGACCTTTAAATATTGATACACGTTTTAAAGCATGTCCTGTTGTAATATGTACGCATATTAAAAGTTTTGTGAGCAAACCGATATTGTAAATTTGCGTCCTAGAATGAAAGAGGGTAACAAACCCAGCCCCAAGTGACAACAACAAACAAGAGAACTTTACAGTATAGATCTTCGCCTGAAATAACTTAAAGAGTTATCCTTAACTCACCTTTTACATCAAAACAGAAGTGACTGAGATTAGCGTCACTGTTCAGTCAATCTAATGTTACACTTGTTATCCAATCACTGTGATATTCTTCTTTTCAGCTTGTTACATCAGTTTTTAAGATATGAAATTAATCCGTATTGTACATTATAAAATGAGAATAAGGTCAGAAATAGCTGGTAAGCAATTTACCAGAGACACATCTACATTACGTTGTGTGATAGTGAAGTGATATCTACAATATGTAAGTAACACTAACACTTATATCCATTTTTGATTTTTGTGAGGTAAATAGAAGTCCAAACATGTTCATGTACCCAGTAAACATTAATTTGAGAGTTTTTATTGATTTCAAGGAAGTTGTTGTGTATTAATTTATAAAAATATGTATTTTCATCGAGATATCACAGTGCTTAGTTGCAACCCAATATTGAAATAAAATTTCAAGCAATATTTAGTTATTTTTTAACGTTTAAAACCCAACAGTTAGCAAAACATTGCAACATTTTATTGTGATAACAAGCGTGTTTTACAAACTTTTATCTCAAAATATACTAATCTCGTTCCGTAAGGTTTACGTGTACTCCAAACAATCACAACTCTCATAAAATGTTTAATATTTCAATGTTTGATTTGGAAATGACAGAATAATCAAATCATTTTATCTCCTCAACTACTGTGCAGTGACGTGGAAATAGTACTTGAAGCTATTACCAACAGTATCAGTGACACTTGACATGTTCCTGTCAAACGTAAAACATTTTTCAAATGAAATATGATGTCGTGTCTGTGAATCCTATTCATCTATAAATTACAATTTCTTACTACTGTAACAGTTATATTTTATCTACTTATAACATATTCCAATATGTTAGCATAATTAATGAGATATATTGACATTTATTTAATTATTTGTGTAGCACAAAATAAATTCGTACATCATTAGCGAGACGTTTTCAAAATCCTTGTCCACAAAATACCTTTGTAAAATATGACATGCCGAAACTTCTAAAATAATCAGAAGATTAATATTTTAGTCAGTAAATTATAGTCCAATAGGCACACCAAAGTTCAAAGCTTCAACTTCTACGCTCTATAAGTATTGATAGTACAAACTAAATATTGAGTTTGATCAGTCTGTATTTTATTTAGCTAATTAACTGATTTCTTCTAGGTTACTTTAAACAATTCATATGACATTTTCCAAATCTTCAACAGAAAATATGACGTACATTTTTTATCTTTATAAATAGTTTATTATCGGAGTAATATCCAAATTCAAATGTATTTTCACCACATGGCCTGACTCAGTATTGACACCACATATTATTGCCACTACAGTAGCTGACCCCGTAAGAAATGGAGGTCCACGAAAAGAGCCAAATAAACAGTGATTTTTCATCTTGCCTTACCCTTTGTTTCTACTTGGTTTCTTTTAAACATACTTGCATTATTTTTTATATATTTGTGGGATATTGTTCCTAAAATTAAGTAATAGTTAGGAAAGCACTTTTTTATTTGTTTTGTTCCTGACGATATATATATATATATATATATATATATATATATATATATATATATATATATATGTATATCTTGTAGTATTGCTCAAGCTCCATATAAAACAAATATTGATCTTATTTATATCCGTATGATACGTTTTGATGAAAAGTATATCTTGGTTATTTTATTAGAAAATTGCCTAGAACAGCTAAATAAAACCCGTCATGGATGATTTGATATATCTGGAATGAAAGGAATAACAGAGAAAATCACTTAGATGTTCATTAGTTGTTCTCTGTCTAAGGAAGAATCCTATTGATTTTTGTGATCAAAAATGAACAATCCATCAATTTTTCAGTTTAGTTTGCGCAACAATTCTTCATAGAAACGTTCCAGGAAATTGTTTAAAAAGACTTATTTTGGTCTGAGAAAGACATCTACTAATTTTAGCGTGGAAAATGGCATTCTGTCCGTCTGTTTGTATATTTCTACAGAAAACTCATTACAGAGTTAAAAATAGGCGCAAAGGCTTCCTCAAGGATAAATGTCAAAAGGTTACTTTTTTGTCAAAAGGTAAAATCCATCCATCTTTCTATTTAATGCTTATGATACGTACTTTCGAGTATTTTCATACTTCATTGTATTGGTTTATCATGTTCAAGTTTTAGATTATATTCTTATTGATCAATCTGTGGTATTTTACAAAAGTAAGTAACGTCTATCATTTAACATGTTTTTTTCAAATTATTACCAATATATTATTGAGAGTTGACCGTTTTAGAGTTCAGTAGTTAAATACTGTTTTTCAACACGTTCCACACAAATCTTTGCCTAATGTAACACAAACCAATGGTTTTACAAACAATTACAGGTTTAAATATTATTAAAACAAGGACTGATAACAAAAATTGTAAACCATCGAAGTAACAGTAACAAATTCAAGAAGTAGAATCTGCTTCCTTGTTCAGGTCTTAAATCGTAAAATATTGAGTTATTACAGATGAAAATACAGTAAATTGTATAATGCCGTAGGCTAGGATGTTTTCATACATAGTCTCAGTTTTATTAACATTTTGCTCACCTAATGATATGTTGTAGAATATAATACCTGACTTATGGGCTTCTGACACAACTAGAATTGTTAGTCTCTGTTTTTATATAATTTGTTTACATAAAGATGGCTATCGTCCAATCACCTGATATTGTTTTAAGTCGTGGTCAATAGTAATTAGACTTTTCATGATTGATTATAAATGTAAGCTTATTACATTTTAAAGAGGCTTGAGTGAACCCAAAATTAGTCGTAATAAACCCAAAGCATTTGTGGATCTTTGAAGATTAAATGGGTTGTCAGTGTTACATTATTACTAATATTAGAAAACATAGTCACGAAATTTTGTGGGCATTTAAATTCAAATAATCATAATTTGATATTTTGGCAAAAAAATTGCATTAGGCAAAGAAACTTATATAATAAAACAGCATATTTTATCTTTATAAAATGAAATAAAAAATAGTAGTCTCTTAGAAAGAGTTACTCCGATAATTCTCATCCTCAGTAAGAATTCCTCATCCAAGTATTTTTAAGGCTGTTGTATTATAATAAAACTATATTAAACTGTGTGGTACGTTTTCATTCCTTTAAATTTTCAATAATTATTTTTTACTGGTGGAAATGTGTAATTTAAATAAAGATAAAACTACTTATAGCGTCATATATTTTGCATGACTATGTCACATTTCCAGAGTATTGAATAAGTAGGTAGAATATCAAATTAAGAATAGTATATTTTATCAGATATAGAAAGTATTAGGTTAAAGACAGAGCTTGACAACTAATTTCTTAAGTGTCAATTGCAATGGCAGCTATCTTAACTTTATACTAAGAAAAACAATACTTTGCTTTTTATTCTTTTCGATTAATGATTCTAGATAAAGTTCTAAGTTTTTGTACCTTATTATTTGAAGATTGAATAATATAACATTTTACAGAATAATCTAATGCTTTAAGCGGAATTATTATATTATTAAATTTATCTGTTAATTTACAGAAAACAATACGATTTCAAGGGTCTTTGAAATGAAATATTCTTTCCAAGACCTGAATATTAAAGGTAATCTACTATAGAATACTATTTATATTTCGTGGTTCTATATCCAAAAATAAACGAGCAGCCAACTGACTGTTCTTTGTTTGAAGGTTATTTTTGAAGATGGAAAGATTGTAAAGGAAACAGGATTTGTCCGGACATTTGCCATCGTTCAGTGAAAACAAGAAATCAGTAACTCTACGTTTCGAGATCTGCAAATCTGATCTCTTCTTCAAATAATAACATAATACCAAATACATAACCTACCACACAACCTAATACCATATACACCTACCATACCATGTGTACCATGGTACCATGTTAGTTGATACCTAATACATAATTACAAACTAGGTTAAAATAAACAAATCGACTGACTGTAATTACATCATAAAGGTGACCATCCTAGTAGCTAATACCCTCGTAGGCAGCAGATATGTGGCTAATCACAGGGTCGAAGCAGCAGAGTAACGTTTTATATGAAACATAAAAATTTATAAAGCAAAGTATACTATAATATACAAATGGATTTATGTATAGCAAACAAATATTACTTTTCTGTTTATGTTACGCCGAAACATTGCTTGCGCAATTTACATTGTTTAAATACACCAGCTTCACAGAGGAAGGCCATTAACGTCATGATTAACGTCCGTTGACTGAAGTTGTTAAACACAGCAATGTTAATATATTAAGAATGTAACTGCATAAGCAATGTTCGACGAAACGTGGAAAAGAAAAATGTAAATGTTATTTATAAACACTGACCTCGTATGCTGAACTGACTTTTATGTATATTTAAGTAGTTGATTAATTGATGTAGTTTTTAATATGTATAATTTACTGTATTACTGATCGATATTTTAATAATTGCCTATGCAAATATTTCTCAGAAAGAAATACTGCTACACCAATTACAATAAATATTACATGGTTCTATAATATTAAACATTTTCTCTATTATAACAGATATTTAAACAAATTTATTTTAATAAAATAATAAATTATACGATACCTTCATTGCACAAGAAGTTGAAACCTATATATTGGTGCTTATAAATCATTATTACAATTATACAAACTTAAAATAAAATTAAATTATATAATACTACGGATGATTTTTTTTTACTGTGGAAACCTTAAAATAGCTGTTAGTTCAACGGATTCTTACTTTATATATATTATATATAATGTTATATAGTTATATATATCATTAATATACCATATAATATATATCATATATATATATATATATATATATCACCTATATATCATATATCCATATATATCATAAATATACCAGAGTAGATATGAATATGAGGTTCCTAGCGCACTTTTGGGGACAGTCAGAAAATCAAATGGAAAATACTGTTCATTGAACCATAAACGAATCTATAAATCTCGAATAAAAAATAACCGAATCTATAGCTGTTTGCTTCTACTTTCTTGAGCTGTCTAGTCAAATCAATCTATTGCAAATGTCTGCTACGAATAAACGAAAAATCTTCTATTCTACAAAATTGATAGTAACACAGTCTTTATCTTTAATAGTCTTCTTTCCAGTAACAACCAAGTGTAATTTATCATGTTTATTCAATTCTTTAATCTTTTTTCATCCAAAACAGTTAAAAATCTATTTGGAAAATTTACTTTGAAATCTTCCAATTCGTTCATGTTTTACGTTCCACGTTCCACGTTTACGTTCCACATTCATGTTTTACGTTCCACGTTCACGTTTTTACGTTCCACGTTCCATGTTTACGTTTCACGTTCATGTTTTACGTTCCACGTTCACGTTGTCAAATTTACGTTTGTGTTGTCAAATTTACGTTCTTGTTGTCAATTTGTGTTTAAATTCTAAGCATATTTTTTATTATTTTAAAACATGTTTACATTGGCATAATTACTTGCCTTCTTCTATCCAACAAATACAAACCTTTCTTTATGCTGGCTTGGAGTGTTTTTAACTACATCTAATTTTATCTTTAATTTGTAATTTAGATCAATATTCCTATCTTTTACTTCTTTTTTCTAGCCAATAATTAGAAATGTAACAGTCTTCCACATTATCGAATTGTAGTATGTATCTTTCGGTTTTTCTATAAATTATTGTAGATACAGCCGTTATTTGTAGTTCTAATCCTTCCTGTAAATTTTCCCATCCTTTATAATTTTTTTACCTTAATATCTCCAATTATCTTGTCCATTCTAAGATTTTTAGCGCAATTTCTGTCTTCTTCTTTGTAAATAATATCGTCCTTATTGGTAAAAATATCTAAAGCGTTTAGTGTAACAATTTTAGGAAAAGTATGACCGTTAAACGAAGTTAAACCGTCCGTTTTTATCTCTATAATTGGTTTATTAATCGGATAGTAGACAATATTTAAACCGTTGTACGGGATCAAAATAAACCCTTCTTTCGTTAAATTTTCTTTATTATTGTTCAATTCCATAAACTTATTTTTAAAAGGTCCTTTAATAAAACAGCTTTATTGCCATCTTTTTCTGCGAAAACGCCGACATAGCTAAATCTTGGTATATTATTGACCACAAATGCCGAAATTTTATAGTTTCCTTTAGTTGATAAATCACTCCATTGTTTCGAAAAATAATCGATCAAATTGTTCTCTATTTCGTTAATTTTTTTTATCTTTTTCTATACAATTTTTATATTTTTCTTGTTATTTTTGCAATTTTTCTAGGTATATTCTTTTTCTTGTTTCCATGTCGATTTCTTTTAATTCTTGTTCCCTTTTTTTAATACTTTTTAAAAATATAGCGTTTAATGGGCCAATTTTCTTGACGGTATTTGGAAGTAATTTATTGGTAATATTAAGTCTTTTTCGACAAATATATGGCTCGACATTTTTCGTGTTTATTAGCCCGAATTCTTCTAAATTATTCTCTTTCGGAACCGTAGAAAATAATGTATTAGACTTAGAAAAATATGTTTTTCCCGCTTTTAAATAGCAATTTTGTTTAATTTTTACCAAATTTTTGTCTTCTTTAACATAGATTAAATTAATCGGTAAAAGATGAAAACTGAACGCAGATATAGCGTAGGCAATCATTTTCCTCCTGTTTTCTGTATTTTCTGGAAATTTTACATGTATTCCTGTCAATTTTTTAGTGTTTTTGTCCCCCAGTAAACAAACTGTAAAAGTTCGTTAAAAAAGATGCAGCAACTGTTTTTTAAAGTATCTGTTATTTATCCCCACATTTTCGATAAAGATACCGAATAAAATGGAGAGCATTTTTAAAATATTTCCTGCTTTGTTTCTATAAACTTATACAATCATCCAGTGGATCAAATTCTCTATCATTTTGGAAATTTTCGTCTACATAATTGTAAATTGTGGCTTCTAATCTTGTAATTCCGTTGTTTTTTGCCAAATCAGAGTTAAATGTCTCTTTTAATCTTTTGTCGGGACAATTTGCGAAATTTACTACATTATCCTGGGCTGGTCATTTGGCACACAAATTTATTGTAAATTTTAACCCTAGAGTTAGAATTTATCCATGTTAAACAGTCCTTTCCCACGGTTTTATCGTTATCTACAATGATTTTACAGTTATTTTTAATGTCTTTTTGTCTGCAAAAATTGGAATTTTTTGTCAAATAATCCGTCATTTCTTCTTTGTTAAAGATGCCGGCAAAGTCTTGTGTTTTGTCTAAGTCTAGCAAATAATAATGTTCTATGGCTAATTGCTCTAAGATTTCTGGTAGTTTTTCCAATAATGTTAATAACTTTACGTCTGCTAACTCTATTTTGTATGGAATTGCAACTGGTTTTTTATACTTTTTCGCAATATTTTTAAAATCTTGTCTTATAATTTGTTTAATTCCTTCGATTGTTTTTGTGTTGGAGTCTCATAATTGCGGTAATTTAGCTTTTACGCCATGTTTTGCTAGTGGAAATCTAGAAAATTTACCCCTCAAACAGCTATTTAAATGATCCACAAACGTCTTTTTTCAACAAATTTCCTTCCAAATCTGTAGAATCTGTTATTTTAACAATCATAATATCATCGCAATTTGGTTCTGTAATTCTTTTAAATTTGCCAATTTTTTGTTCATTTTCTGTGTAGTTTATGTCTCCAATGTTCGTAATTAGATTATCGTTATGCAAATTTTCGTTTAAAAGCCATAATCCGAAGCGTTCGTTAGTAGGTTTTTTTATTTACTAAGAGCTCTGTTAAAGAGTAAAAATTACTTTCAGCGTGGATTTTATTTTTAGCTGTCATTTATATAGCAAAATTTTTAACTAGGATTTTTTAAATTTGTAAGTATTTGTCTAAAATGTCTTAAAAATTAAGCAAAATATATTAAAATTTAAAGTCAGCTGAAATTTCTTTATCTAAAATTGTGGCCAAAATACGCAATTTTTAACAAAAACTTGCTAAATTTAAGTGTTTTCTTAAGAAATTTTGAAAAAAGGCAATTTTTCTGGTCAGCTGAAAAGTAGCATAGCAACCCCCCTTTCTTACCTATTTGAAAAAGTATTGATTTTTACTGGAATTTGACTGGAATTAGCACAATTTCTGGTGAAACAGCGATAGATTCTTCTATTTATTATAGAAAAATCTGTAAACTAAGACTTAAAATTATTAAAAAAATAGTATAGTTATAGGACAAAATAGTACTTTTATAACTATACTGGTTTGTAGGAGGCAATTTAAATTCTTTATACTATTTTTTAAATAATTTTTTCTTTAACTTTTCCAAGATTTTTCATTAAGATTTTAATATATTTAAAACAGAATTTTCGTTGATTAGAAGCAGATATGAGATCATTTCCAATAGATTGATTCGAAGAAGAAGTTTCCAATAGACACCTTAAGAAAGTAGAAGCAAACAGCTATAGATTCTGTTATTTTCTATTCGAGATTTATAGATTCGTTTATGGTTCAATGAACAGTATTTTCCATTGATTTTCTGACTGTCCCAAAAGTGCGCTAGGAACCTCATATTCATATCTACTTACCAGTAAATATAGTTATATTATGTTCCTAACAGAACACGCTTGTAACCGGAACACGAGCACACAAAGTTACATGGACAACACTATTACAGCGTTCTCGTTAAAACTAATCATCACCCATTCGTTGGATACAAAATTAAAGTTTGTTACTTGTGTGCTATTCTAAGTTGATTACTCGATATTCCTCGATATTCCGATATATATATAAGACAAACTTGGCTCATTGAAAATTATGTTCTGTATAACTATTCTAACTATAATAAAATTGTTAGGAACCTGTCCAAGAGCAAAATCAAATAATTATGGCAAGGCTAAAAGGGATGCCAGATGTGTATAGAATGCTTCCTGTAATATATTAATATATAAGTACAGTTGCTTTCTAATGTCTGTTTAAAGTACAACAATATAGTTGTAAAATTCTAATAACATGACCTGATGAAAGGGATGACACATATATTATTCCTGTGAGTATGTAAGTATGGTATATTTCAATGTTGAATAACATTACAATGTAATAGAAGATACTTATAAGAAGGCTCGATGAGAGAGGACACGTCTATTTTTCTTGTATGTATGTAAGTATAGTATCTTTTAATGTTCAATAACAGTACAATATAATAGAAGATAATTATAAGAGGGCTTGATGAGAAATATGACACATCTATTCTTCCTGTGAGTATATAAGTATAGTATCTTTCAATGTTCACTAACAGTAAAATATGGTAGTAATATTAATTAATCATAATGAAATGTGAATATCAATACACGCATCTACTTTATATTTACGAGTCGTGAGGGAACAAAAGATAAAGTCAGAAAACGTAGGTTCGATAATACAAAGGCACACCTGTGCCTCTAGTAACTTCCAGGATCCAATTATTGGACTAACCTAACAGACACCTGACCAAGTAAAAGGAAGCTTGTAAAAGGAATCTGTTTAATGCATCCCGTTTTAATCACAAAAAGCCATTTTATCAAGATTTACCTGTTAAATACTCTTTATTACAATATTTTTAGAGAATACATGGAATGGGCATACGTAAACAATAGAAACTACAATTTAAATAACGTCTGTACTAACAAAAAATTAATTTCTAATAAGATTGCTTGTGATTACAGCAGTAAGTTATGAATTCAGGAAAGTGCTTTGTAACCGGAACACGAGCACACGAGGTTACAAGGAAAACACTATTACAGCGTTCTCGTTAAAACTATTCATCACCCACTCGTTGGATACGATATTAAAGTTTTCCACGTGTGTGCTATTCTAACTGTATTACTCGATATTTTTTTTAATTTTGCAAACTTTAAGGGTATTTTATCACCAAAAAATTATAAAATGATACGCGTGCCTCCTATGAGGTTATATTATGATTTATTTATTTATTAGTGATGCAATAGCTTTTGAATACGGATAGATTTTTAAGGATAGAGGTTTTAAACAACGCCTAGACCAAATATTTTATAATTTCTCATAAAATTTCACGCTTGTGTAATATAAAATTTTGTGAATTTCGTAACTAGGCTCAAATACATGTTTCTAAACTTAAACATGTGACATTTTTACAGTACGTGCATGAGATATAGCTTCAAGGGCAGTGAGATTATTTATGACTTAAAAGTTGTACTAGGTCACATGTAACAGACTTCGTTGTAGTTGCATGGGAAGTTACGTAATCCATAAATAATTTTGCTATCGAGATGTTCAAACTATAGACAAACAAAACATACATAATAGAAATAGACTAAAAGTTCCATGAATAGACTCGCATCATCATCATAGAACACATTCTTGTCTATATATGCATTGAAAATCTAGGAATGTCTTGCTATATAAAACCAATAGGATTAAACAAATACAAAGTTTGAATACGTTTATGCGGAGATGACCCCTAAAACTCATAATTAATATAACAAAGAAAAGGTTCAAATTTAATTAAGTAACTTTTCTGTAGTATTTAATAATCGTCTGTTTATAAAGTAACACTTCAATTAACCTTATTTGATAAAATTAATCAAAGAAAGCACTGATGCACGCTTTTAAACCTGTTATTTGATAAAATGTAACTTGTATTTAAAATGTAACTTTCGGTTTCAAAATAATTTAAGTTTATACTATTGGCCCTTCATTTTGCCCTTTTATTTACTGTTTACTCATAGTAATGCGAATGTGTTTTAAGTAATTAAATTATTAGAACTTATTTTTCAAATTATCAATGATTGATTGCTAAACAGAATAAATATTTATTGTAACATAGTAATCGTCCAGTTACTGTGTAACAGTGGTCTTACATGTGTCTCACATACTAGCTGGTAAAAATATGAGATGACATAGCAAAAGTAGTTATTGGTATTCCTAGGACTTCCTAATGGGCTTCGGTTGGTTAGACAGAACCAAACCTAATAAATGCAATGTTAATCATGATTTTGATGTTTCTAGATTCTTGTAATAAATCTTTTTAAGATTTTGTGTCCTAAGTTCCCAAACTAACTATACAATGAATGTCTTATCTGCCTTACATTAACTTTGTATGTAATTTAAACTGTGTGAATTTCTACAACAATCAACCAAATTTGATAAAGTAACATTAGAGACCACTAGCTTGCGCTATTACTAATTTTTTTCTTTTTTATCGATTTTTTACTCTCCGCTCTCCCTTTTATACGCATCAGCTAATTTTGTGTATTAGGTTGATTACCAGAGTACGAAGTTAATTTAGGTCGCAAATACATGTTATGTAACGTTCCAAGAAGTTTTGCTAGCTAAATGCTTGCCAAGTAAGTAAACTTTCCACGAAATTGAAGGAAAATGATATTCCACTCATTAAAACATTTTATAAATAAAGAATAATACCTGGAACGCAATACGAAACGTTTACTTGTCTCACTGTCTCATTATTTTAATGCATATTTACATTCTAATGCATACTCATAATATTGATGGTGAAATTATTACTACATTCCAGGAAAGCTTTTGGTATTTTCGTAATGGTGTGTTTATATGCGTATATTATTTGTAGTTTTTCAAATGTGTACAGATGAATTATCTATGGATATTACTTTTAATACCTTAAGAGATATTATAATATCTTCATTACAGAAACTTCGGCAGGACCAGTAAAGGCGAATTTATTTACCATCCTCATCAGTAAGCTTTTGGTATTTTCGTAATGTGTGTTTATATGCGTATATTATTTGTAGTTTTTCAAATGTGTACAGATGAATTATCTATGGATATTACTTTTAATACCTTAAGAGATATTATAATATCTTTATTACAGAAACTTCGGCAGGACCAGTAAAGGCGAATTTATTTACCATCCTCATCAGTGAAAAGAAAAACAGTTTCAGAAATTAAAAAAAAATCTAATAAAGAAAAAAGTTAAATTACAAGCAGATCTCATTTCTTTAAACTTAAGACAAAATTGTATTAAATGGGGAGTCTGGGGAAAGAGGAGACCGTTCAACCGTACAATCTGTTCACTTTATCTTGGAGGTCATAACACTTTAGATAAAGCTCTGCTGTTAAGAGGATGCGATGAATGTTTCTCATAAGTAAATAATTTTACTTATACACTAATCATATGTATTATTCTACATACTTTGTATAGAGTTAACCTCATATACTTAGTTTTAAATATAAATATACAGGGTGGAAAAAAAGTATGGAAACGCTTTCACTAATTTTGTATGGCTTCACTTATACAAATTAAATTTTGTACATCACCACTTGTATTAAGAACCTAGTTTTTGAGACCAGTGGGGACATTTTATCTTTTCAGGGGGACGGCCCGTGAGGAGTCGGACGAAAATCTTAAATGTAAGCATAGGCCGAGTTTGGTATCAAATTAAAGGTCTAGTAAAGAGAAACTCATTACCGCAAACCGCACTTAAAAAGGTTGACCCTATCCAGAGTACGGGCCGTTTGAATTTCATAAGTAACGTTTGATTAATTATTATTTCTCTGCAATTTCACAGTCTCAAGTAAAACTGTTCTTGACTGAAAATGACACTTTATGGAACACAATTATCCAAAAGAATTAAATTAAAAATTATCTATGTATTAAAAAAAAATAACCATACCTTTTAAATGAGGTGCTCAAAACTGCTCTCCGAACACTTGTTGGCAATGAGCTAGTCTATTATAAAAAGCCTACTGCAGTCACATTTTGAAGCATCTCGGGTGTAATTCTTTTGCTTCTTCTAATAAACGATTTGTCAGCTCCTCAATGTTGGCTGGTTTAGTTTTATACACATTATCTTTTAAGAAGCCCCACAAAAAGAAATCTAGTGGATTAAGATCCGGTGACCTAGCCGGCCACTCAACGGTACCCCTGCGACCAATCCAACGGTTAGGAAACACTTCATCTAACAGATTGCGCACCCGCAAATAGTAATGGGGCGGTGCTCCATCTTGCTGAAACCATACTGCATTAAAATTTGCCCCAAGAAGAGCACGCACTGCTGGCAAAATGTTATTTTGTCAACATATTGAAATAAATTTCGCCTGTTAGATTTCCAGCTATCACAAACGGTCCTACAATGTTATTGTTTATTATTCCAGGCCACATATTCACTTTCTGAGGCCTTTGTGTGTGGCCTTCTATCGTCCAGTGTGGATTATGGTCGGCCCAGTAACGGCAATTATGCCTATTAACTTGTCCATTAACAAAGAATGTAGCTTCATCTGAAAACAATATCGAACTTAAAAAATTTTGAATTTCGTCACACTTTCTCATCATTATTTTGCAAAATTCAGTCCTTCGATCAAAATCAATCATACTCTGCAAGTTCTTGGGTTAGGGTTACTTTAAAAGGGTGATACTTGTTTTTGTGTAAAACATTCAACACTGAGGTATGGCTCATATCAAGATCTTCTGCAGCCACTCTGGCCGAGGTGCTGGGATTTTCAACAAATGTTTGGAGTACATCCAAAGATTTTTGTTTATTTGTTGCCGATTTAGGCCTTCTTTCGCGATCTTTGACTGTTCTAGTTTCTTCAAATCTTTTTACTGTCTTAAACACTGTTGACTTTTACTAATTGGGGGTCTATCAAGAAAAGTGTCATTAAACAAATGCGCTGTTTCTTCATAGGGACGAACTAGATATCCATACCCACGCATCATAAGCAGCGTGATTCTCTCAAACTCACTAAGTGACATTGCTTTTAAAACTAGTAGAATAAAATGTAAACACTTAAGTAAAAAAATTTATAACTATCGCAGTACCTTCTAGTGAAGACTTTTAACTTTATCTTACGTGGACGAAATTATAACGTAGACTAAAAACCAAGCTGATATTAAAAATACAAAACTGTGGAGTTTTGCTGTGACAGTACTGTTTGTATTGCCTAAACCAGTTTATGTTTGCCTGATATAAAAGGGCTGGAGGGACTGGACCTTGACCTCATGTTGATAAGGAGTTACGGTGGTATTATTGAATACTCTCAGTTTCTTGAAGACAAGACAGGAAAACCCCTATTTACTGTTATCCAACAAATGTAGAGAGGTAAAAATAATAATTTTTTGTTGGAAATTGTTTTTCAAATTTACATAAGCGACATAAAAACATACTACTGAAAGTAAATTAGTTACTTCACAAGACAAAATTACTAAATTTCTTTGTCATGAAATTCATACGGCCCGTACTCTGGATAGGGTCAACCTTTTTAAGTGCGGTTTGCGGTAATGAGTTTTCTCTTTACTAGACCTTTAATTTGATACCAAACTCGGCCTATGCTTACATTTAAGATTTTTGTCCGACTCCTCACGGGCCGTCCCCCTGAAAAGATAAAATGTCCCCACTGGTCTCAAAAAACTAGGTTCTTAATACAAGTGGTGATGTACAAAATTTAATTTGTATAAGTGAAGCCATACAAAATTAGTGAGAGCGTTTCCATACTTTTTTTCCACCCTGTATATATATATATATATATATATATATATATATATATATATATGTATATATAAAATAACAATTATTGGACTTCTTGGTATTACATTCCCTTTAGTATTTCGGCTTTGCCGTTTTCAAAAAGGTTTAATACAAATAATAACACAGCAAAAAAAATTTACATAAGTAAATAAAGAAACATTTGCATAAATAAACAGGAATATTATCTGTTAATGCTATTTCTCTTTGGTGTTAATCACATGTTCAAAAATTCCTGTTTATTTATGCAAATGTTTCTTTATTTACTTATGTAAATTTTGTTTGCTGTGTTATTATTTGTATTATAACTTTTATTATACCTTTTTAAAAACGGCAAAGCCGAAATATTAAAGGAAATTTATACCAAGAAGTCCAATAATTGTTATAATAGAGCAATTCTGCATTTATACACCCGAAGTGAATATATATATATATATATATATATATATATTTATTTATTTATTTATTTAAGTTAAGTTTTATTATCATACGTCGATACCAAAGAGTCATAAAATAATTAGAACAATGTTTTAACAATCAGCTATTGCATTATGAAAATAAAAAAAATACATTATATACATAATTAATAATTAGTAAACAATAAAAAAATAGAAAAAATAGAAATAGTTAACAAGGATATACTTTCATTACGCCCTAGGCGTTATATAATCTAATTAAATTAATAAATATTTTTATTATACGAAGTAAGAATAAATTTAATATACAATAATGGTTTTTAAGGTGGCATTTTTATGAGAGCTGGATCATTTGGGACATATTTCCATAGTTTTTATTCTTACTATGTAATATATTTTTCATCTGAAGTTCTATCACATTTATTTAAAGGAGTTAAAAATATATTCGTAAATTATATTTTAGTCGGTAACTTCTTAAACTTTAATCTGTGAGACGAATAAATTGGATGTTGCAAATTTACACTGTAAAGCAACAAATATTATTTCAATTCCCTCTTCAAACAGTTGTCTTTAGATTTTTCATAAATCTGTCTTGTGATAAACTGATAGAATAACAATAATCTCAATATCTGAGTGGATGGTATGTGCTTGTTATTTTTCCTTGCTTAACTTTATAGATGCAGCAAACTTTACACTAAAATTAAGTTAAATACTTTACTGACCAATAAAGTAAGCACTAAACATAAATATCATTTATAGCTTTAAATCTGTTCATATTGCAAAATAATTACTTTCGATTAATGCACAAACATTCTTATTTCACGCCGTTTATTTTATTCTATTTATCCGTTTATTTTATAGGTTATAAATGACGTAGGTGAAAGTATTATATGTAAGCAAAATATGAATTTTATATAAATATTATATAGACATATTATATACAAATATTAATATGCAAAATATAAAATTGTCGCCCTTATTAACCTCCCATTTGGAATTTGATTTCCTGTAAAGCTTGCAGCTGGCGGTCGATTTCAAGATAAAACGTTGTCGTGGGTTATGCCAATTTGCTCTTAATACTTGGACTGTAATAGTAAAACTGTATAAAAAGTGACACACATGAGTACACCACCGATTTTAGAAATATGAACAGTACTCATCATTTTAAAATAATACTGTACTGATGAGGAACGTACCAATAGGAAGGGGCGTGAACTGGTAAATATTGTTATTTATAGTTTGGTCAATTTAAAGAGCCGAGTTGGTGATACAGGACAATGTAAAAAATGGTAGGGATTGTTGGAATTCTAGATCTAGTGATCTAGGAAGTAGTGATCTAGAATAAATGGTGGCTTCCGCGGATTCTGTTGGTATGAGGATAACAGTGTGAACAGCATTCTCCAACGTTATACTTTCTTGCTGATATGTGCACTATATATCATGTTTACTATGGTACTAATAATATAATATATACATAAGGGAGCAGGTTTAAAAGATTGATCGTTTATTGTGACTTGCCTTCCTATTCTCATACATAAAGAAAGTAATAATTTTGAGGTGGTCTTTTTAAAGACAGAATTATCATCATCTGCTTCTCTTCACACTTTCCAGATATCTCCTTGGCTCATGATGCGTTTGAGTATTCGAACTATCTCAGAAATGTTACCAAAACATTCACACCGTGAGTATAGTCAAACAATTTAACCGAATAACATTATTTAGGATAAAAAATACATAGTGGTTTCTATGTTCGTAATTTTTATTTTCTTGATTTTATTTTACGATAAATTTCATACGTCTTTTTTCCTAATTAAATAATATGACCAAATATAATCATTATTAACATTTAGTTCTTACTTACAACACTGTTTTGTTTAATCTGAAAATTAGATTTAACGATGAGTACAAATAAATTATAATACATTTAATGTAATACATTGAAACAGAATTATCTGAAATAGATCAAAACAATGATCAAACGATAATATTATTTACGGTTTTTAATATATTTAATTTCTCTGATAGGTGTTCGCGTGGGATCGTGTTCGTGTTACCGCTGAATGCTGCAGTAAACCCTGTCCTGTACACTTTGTCCACGGCACCATTTATCAACCCTGCGCGCCACGGTCTTCTGTCCTTCCGCAACTCCTGCAAGTTGTCCCGGAACACCTGCACATTCTCAATGTTGACAAGGCATAATGCCGAGTCCTCATGTCTGCAAGAGAATGGTTGAAAGAATGAGAATTTTCTTTATCGTAAGGAGTGTTTTTTTTACAACGAGTGTGAGGATATGAAATGCTCAAACTTAAGTGAAATAACTAAGTAGGTTTAATTACCTGTAGCGTTTTTTAAAGCTACATTGGTTTATTTTTTAATTAAAACTTAAATTAAATGAAGATTTTTGTGAACGAAATATTAGGATTTAATTTTAAATTATATTGTGGGAAATTAGGGTAAAAACGAATATGTAATCCTTTGGTAAGTTACTAATGGTATTTTAAAATTGTTAGGAAGGCGGTTGACTGCCTTGAATTGATTAGAAATTGTCTTGTTACGGCTATTGCTCTCCTTGTTTGATACAGCTGGACCAGTGAGAGAACACCGCGGATGTCCAGCAGAATTGATTGGAGGGGGGAGTATATAAGCTCATAATTTTCGCCCTTTTTATGGTAATTTTCGTGAATTAAATTGATTACAATGCCCTGCCCCGTGTTTCCTAATTTTTTCCGCGAGGGATTTTGAGGTAAGCACCAAATTTATTGTACGTTATATTGAAATAGTCTTCCACATCTGATATTAAATTTATTTTGTTGTCTTTTTACAGGAAAAAATTAAATTCATAGAAACTAAAGAACAATCTGAATAACTGATTCTCCATGAACAATAGAGCATACAAATTGCATTTGTTTCATACTGGCAAGAAAAGTGAATTAAAATTGAACTTTGTTAATAACTTTAATTGAGACTTGGTAGTTTAGTAATTTATTAATATTTAATTGGAACTGTTTAGTTGTGAATTATTAATTGGAACTGTTTAATTGTGAATTATTAATTGGAACTATTTAATTGTGAATTATTAATTGGAAATTAATTGTTTGAGAGAGTTGTAATCTAAATTGCAGAGATTTGAAGTTAAGGTTCAACTAGTGGACAGAGAAGTTTAAAATTTTATCTCGAATTTTGAGTGAACTTAGAAGTGAACATGTTTATTTTAGTTATTCCCCAGTGGTATTTGATTTTTATTTTAAAACTTTATTATTTTGTTTTTAGAAGACAGCTCTGGTTTTTTGGTAATTTGAACTGTTTTATTGTGAATTATTAATTGGAAATTAATTGAACATTAATTATTGTTTGAAAGATTTGTATCTAAGCTGCAAAGACTTGAGAGTTAAGGTATAATTAATGGAAAGAGAAGTTTAAATTTTTATTTTGAATTTTGAGTGAACTAAGAAGTAAACATTTTTATTTAAGTTATTTCCAAGTGGTATTTGATTTTTACTTTAAAACTCTATTATTTTATTTTAGAAGAGAGCTCTGATTTGTAGTTTGATATAGTTGATTAATATTTTTATTTCTTGCCAAAGGAACTTTTAAATTTACTACACGGTTTGTCAATTATTTGTGGAAAATAGAGTGATGGAAATTCCGAAAAATTGAACTTATTAATTTGCCAGTTTAAAATAAATCCATTATTTTTATTTAGAACTGTGGTTTTTATTTTAGACAAACCAGATAATATTTAATAGTTAACAATTTAGTAATAAACTGTACTGAATATTCACTCAGAGCATACTAATCAAAAAAATATTTTGATTACACTACATAGCTTTAGTGAGAAGTATTGACTTAAAAGGAATGTGTGTTAAGATCCGTTGTACCCTCCACCTAGTGCAGCGTCTCAGATCTTATACTGTGAAAAACCTTGAGTCTTAGTATATAGAGTGCACGTCCGTATAAAGGGATTTAGCTAAGACCATAACAGTAGGATTAGAGTACCTTAGTCGTTTTGTGTCTGTCTTTTACATTAAAATTTAGATATGGATGCCCTCAAGGATCCATTCTCAGCCTGATTATTTTTATTCTACGCAATTGCCTTGTCTATCTCTATGCACATGAAACTGGGGCTATATTTAATTATATGATTTCCTGCTTGAGTTGAAAACCAAAGGAACATTTGGAAGAAGAACAGGCTTTCTCTGACCGTATCCAACATTTTACACAATCTTACATGAAACTCTTAGAAATCGGATGGTATTATGTGCTTATTACGGCCTAATATTACCCATAATACAAAGTGGAGGCTCGCTCAAATTTTTAAATGAAGCTCCAAAAGAAATTGATTCGAATAATTGTTAAAACCATTATAGGAGTCTGGCCAATCAGCCTTAAAGAAGGCAAATCTTAATTTTACCAAGTATATGCAAATTTAAGATATTTTAATTCTAATTATTTAAGTATACCTTACAAAAAAGGACTCAGAAAGTGGTGCCGAAATAGGATATACAGAACGGAAGTCAATGAATAGTTGTTTTTCCAGTCAGGTTTCACTTTTTTCAACAGTTGTCAGTTTTAATTAATAATACACAAATGCCTAAGACGTTAAAAATTATTTTCTTGTCTGAGAAATTTTATGTGAGCGAGTTTTTATATACATATCAGACACCTCATTCGGAAAAATGGCACTGGCATTGACAGTAGGAAAATTGCAAAAGAATTATATGTGAATGGAAAAGCGTCAAGTTGACATAGTGGAGTTTTATTATTAAGTTAATATTGAAATTTTAATATTAATCATAATTCGCCATACTTGTATCTACATTATTAACGGCAATAAAATATTGAGTTTTATTTCCTGTTTGTACTTGAAAATAAAACTAAAACGTATAAAAATTTGATAATAAATTATTTGAGGTGAAGAAGCCCACAATGCTGAGTTGAACGAGTGAAAAGGAATATACACATATATTACAATATCGGAAGCACGAGATGAAGTCAGTTCGTTGAGACATGAACAATAATCTCCCGTAAGCCTGTTGCTATGTCAGCAGTAAGGTAAATCGCTTTATTGACAATACAATAAAACATGAATTTGTGGTTTTAGTAACGTCACATATCATTTATAAACGACACTGCTATATACAGCGAATATATGCTTCACAATCTGAAAATGGCTCATATTTTGACTCTATAAGTAAGTATTCCAAAATTAAAAACGTCCCATAACCTTAATCACAATTACTGATGGTAAACTATTACTCACTATCAACTATTTTTTTCTATTTATTGGCTATTATAAAATAGTGTAATTGTGTTGTAATTTATGATTAAATGTTGTTTTTATCACGCTTTGGACCAAGAACTAAATTTCAGATTATTTTGAAGTCCATAATGAATGTATTTTTATGTTTTTTCCTACCGCTAGCTGTAACATGTAATATAAATTTATGACATAGCTATTTTTCCACATAAGTTACATATATTACACTACTTAAGTTTTTCAGAAAGTGATAGCGAACAGTTACAGAAAAATGCTTCACATTTTTCCAAGAGGACAACCGTCAAGGTCATATTTGTTACTTTTTTATTATGCAGTAAAACATGGTAGCCTTTTATGATTTTTAGTAAGACGGTGCGAATAAACGATTATAAGTGCAGTAGGGAGTATAAAACATTTTTTAAATATTTTAATTCACAATAAACTAAGAGTTATTTATGTATGAAACTTGACAATTTTTGTCAAAATATATTCTTGCGGTTGAAGCAATAATATCGAATATTCAAAGGCAAAATAAAGCCATTCCTTTAAGTAATAAAAATGTGGTTTTTGATTTTGTTCTTACTCATAGCCAAAAACGTTAGATGAGACTCTATATTTATGTTATGATAATATTTTAATGTAAATTTATTCCAATTCATTAAGTCAAACTTGTTGAATTAAACATAAAACGTACTTTAAATGAACATAAGATTGATATTCGGTTAGTTATATTATTCCAGTAAAACGATTCCATCTTTTGTGGTTATAAATAGACGTAAAATTAACATAATTATTTTTAAACATTTATTTTATGAACGGTAATAATCTATTTAGTTTTAAACTAACAATTTATATACCTGCAACACTTAGTATTTTTAGTTTTTATTTGTGTTTGTAGTAATCACAATTTATTAGGTGTTTTTTAACAATCACAAGACTTTCAATATATTTTAATTATGCAGTTTAGTAACCACTTGATTTTAATCAAGAATTTACTCCATATTTATGAAGAGTTTCAAAGTAATATTATTATACTATGTAAATATATTCCTGTATTCATGAAATATATGATTGATATCCATAATTTTGGCGTACAAATAGGAATTAGAGTAATTATTTGCAAAGACAAAATCACGCAACGAAATTTTTTATTAGAATATAATACAATTAAATGTATAAAAAGTTAATAAATACACAAATAAAGTAGTTACGTTGAATACTTGAAGTAAGTTTAATTGGTTTTAAATCATTTTTATAGTTCTAAGCGTAAATGAAATAAAAACTGTAAAGATGTAATAGTAAGAGTTGTTATGTTATTATTAAGAGTATATTGATTTATCTGTTTACGTCATGAATATATACAAATTAGTTCCCCTACAGTAAAATCTCTAAATATTATTCGGTATTCTGAAGCCTAGGTATATATAATGACACAGATTTACAGTATATATAATCTACGTTCTGTTACAACTGAGGAAACCATGAAGAGAGACAGAACCACTGATCTCATGTCGGAACGTTGCACAACGATATATATGTAAGTGGAGGAAATAGTAGCCTACGGCACCATAATTGTCCCAAAGAGTTATTCCTATCTCCTTAACTGAGTTTTATTACTTACATTTTGTGCCCTCTGTAGTTTATGGTCTCACCAAGTGCAAAATTTAAGATCTTCAATATTTAGGTAGTTGTAAAAGAAAATTTTTAAATTCTCCAGATAATTTTTAAAGTATTAGTCAATATTCTTGTTTCTTTATACCCAAAAAACAAATTCATCTTTTGAAAATTATAAAGTTTTATATGTTGGGAACGATCAGCCATGTTTAATTGAAAATTCACATCTGGTTTATTCAATATTAAAAAATATTGACTCATTAATTTACTAAATGATAACTTATTAGGTATTATGTAATCCATTTATGTTTTATAGTAAATTCCTTCATAGGTTTCAAGGAAAAAACTTGTTTGTGGGCGTATTAAAATTTAGACTGGGTCAATGATTCTAGAATATAGTGGCCAAATACAAATAGTATAATTGTCATAAGTTTTTTTTAGTTTTAAATTGTATTAAAATGTTTAGTTATCAATAACACTTCCCCCCGCCAGTAAGGAGCTAATTGTTCCTATGAACTAAATCATAGAATGCAATTATTGCATTGATATATATATTTATATCTAGTCCATATTCTTCTATACTCCAGGTATCATATTACTCAAGATATAACATAATTATATATGATTAAAGCGGTACAATGAAAGTTATTTATAATTAAAGAATAATTATTAAGCACGATTTTAAATTATTTGAATGTTAAATCATTGTTTTTAGCACAATGCTATATTACAAGCAAAGCGGCATAGATAAATAATGATACATCTAGTACTCATTACAGCTGTAATTTCATTTCGTACGTGTTTAATATTAAACCACCCTCGTACTCAACTGTTTAACCAGCTCGAGAGCAAGCCTAAGTAAATCTGCTTCTAACTCTCCAAAGTAAATGTAGTCAAGTCAAAACAAACTACTTCTCTTTGTTCCAGTAATAAACATGGGTGTTTGTAAAAGCTAATGCCAACATTAATATTATGTTAAAACGTCACCCAAAGCTGGTAACATTAACGTTTTCTGCCATTTACCGTTTTGTGGCACTTACACATTGCTAATAACAGAAAGAATGGGTGCATGACTGAAGACGAAACTACCAACAGAACTATATATTCATATAATCATGTTTTGGCATTTCTGAAGAGCCCGAAAAGGCCATCTTGAAATTATGTCGTTGTCTATCTGTCCGTCTGCCCGTGCGTGACAACTCTTAATATAAACGACCTAAAGATTTGAAACTGATTGCGTGTATTACTTTTAGTCTTGTAATCAGTGCTATTGATTTCTAGATAAACGTTTTAAAGGTCAGGCAATTTGACCATATGTACAATAAAACTTTTGATTTTTTCGAACAAAAGGGCCCAATTATCTTTTTAGCCTTCTCTATTCTGCCTAGTCTCGTAATCCACAAGCCTGTACGAGGACCTTATCAAACAGAACAATACGTCGGAATAGCCGACACAGTAAAAGTTCTGATAGAGAATGGACATACAGGATTTGAACCTGCACTATCTCTAAGTTAAACTAAATATCTCACACCTAAGAACGACCGGCAATTAGTTCTCATAAGCGCAAAGAGAATTGTAAGCAGACCGAAGTCCACGCAAATCCATGGTGTCGTAAGGTCTGAGAGACTTGGAACTTGAGACATATTTCTCGTCTCCAACGAATTCTTTTTATTTATAGATAAATGTTTAAAGGCCAGATCTCCCATGTGCATGCCTCTGTCTGCCAGTCTTTGAGACAAATCTTGGTAAGATTGTCTACATACTTGGAACATGGTTTAAAGGTACTTCTTGGTTCAACGAACTCCATTGATTTTATGGAGAAAAATAAAACTATAACACTTACTTCGTCCGTCTGTGCGCTACCTCGTCTGTTAAGTTTTTTCGAGTTGGTTGTGGAATAAATAGACAAAAATATGGCGATATATTGAAAAGAGCTAAGGCCACCTTCGGTTTCGAGCTGAATGAGCTAACTCCACTTGCAATTTAACATCTGTAAAAGGTTATACTAGGAAACAATAAACAGACTACACGGTTTTTTTTTAATAATTATGTATTATTGTTATATTATTGATTTACAAAATATGGTTTGAATACATTTTAACAATCACTCAGGGGTTTTCGAGGTATGTTGAGGTATGTCGAGGTATGTTGTGCTGTAACTGGATGTCAAAAAAAGGAAAGTTCATCAACCTAAAAGCGATTCCATGTAAGCACAGTTCCAGCGCTTATCAGCTCGGAGCAAGCAATAACTGATATCTTTCAACTGTGGCATATTTGCCGCTCCTGGCTTGTGCAAACGTACCATTAAAGTAGTCATCCTCGTCTATGCGTCTTTT
This sequence comes from Homalodisca vitripennis, assembly GCF_021130785.1. NCBI lineage: Eukaryota > Metazoa > Arthropoda > Insecta > Hemiptera > Cicadellidae > Homalodisca > Homalodisca vitripennis. The sequence goes on from NW_025776533.1 coordinate 75,481, forward strand.
TTTGTTATTTGACTAACATTATTAACAGCCGCAATTTTGTTAATGTGGACTCCTACTTACGAATTGAGAACCTCCATATTTTTTGGTCAGTACGTAGAGTCTCCTGGGACCCACGAGGGCCGATCTGCACCAGTTTTGGAATTTATAACTTAGCCAAACAAGTTAAAACTGTTGAGTAAACTACATAAAAAAAAATTTCTTACTTTATTATTAATAATAACACTTAAGTGAAAAAGTCGACACTTTTAAGTATGGGCAAAAATAAGTATAACTATGAGCACACTTTAAGAATACACATTTTGGAATGATTTTTGTAGACTACTATCTTTTTCAAAGTCTATTTGAAATATAACTAGTTATTAGTACATAAGTATTTTATAACTTGCAGTTTTATAAGATTTTTAATTTTCTTAAACAAAATATGACATAGTAAAATAGAAAACGAAATATTTTTGTCAACATCCCAATTTTGAACAGTTAATTCTATAGTGTATAATTTAAGAAGAGTAAAACATACAAAGACTTGTACATTTTAGACTGTTTTCACAAATTAGTTTTGAGTTTGTTTAATGTGGTATTTCAGAAACATATTATGCAATAACGATTATATATATATTTTATATATATATATATATATATATATATATATATATATAAAATTCATTTAGTTATTACTAGAAAACTATGTGCAAATTATATATATATATATATATATATATATATATATATATAAGTAGATATGAAATATTCCGAGATATTGGTTGAATATTTTTCCCTCTTCAGAAACACCGAAACACAGTTCGGTTGCGATAAAAATCAAATTTATAAAAAATAAAAAGACTTTTATATAATTTCTTTACTTAATTTAAATTCGTCGATAAGTTTTGAGTTACAGTTATGATATCATTAATATAAACTTACAAATCGAACCAAGTAATTGAATCTGAGAGATTTACTGAACTACTACAAATCAATCTGCGTGAAGTCTCTAAGTGAGTCTTGAGTAAATTGTAATTGAAAGAGCTCTCCAGGCTCGTAAAGCTCCAAAGCAAAGTAAGCTCAAAGAGGTGAAGACACGCGTTCTTTACCTCAGGTGGTAAACAACAAAATTAAATTTACTTTACTTTGGTGGAAACACTATCCTCTCTACTCTTTGTTTGGATTTCCTTTGTAATTTCCAGAGTGTTGATGGATTGTACCTATCTAATAGTATCCTGTGTCAGTGCAAATACACAGATTTCCTTATAATTTAACCATAAAACTATTCGTGGATTCACTATGTCTGGATGTATTACATGTACAAAGAGGGAAACAAATTATAAGTGATTCTGCGACAAACATAAATGGTCAGTTCATAAGAATCATTTTAATATACCTCCATTGTGTAGTCTATCACATTTTGCCTCTCTCTCATGGATATTACTATTTCTTCCACTTTGGATTTAAAACACAAACTTTACTATTTTGTTTAATGAGACACCGAACTTTTTCACACTCTGAAACATTAAAATCTTTAATTAACACCTTATATAACGTGTGTACTTTGTATATTCTCAGTTGTGTGATACCCTGTGTATTATACTGCCAATTAAAGAGTTACACATGTTATCTCAATATATACAAACGCTATTTTCATTAATACTTCTGATGGTTAGCTTGTACATAACATTAATTTCAAGTCATCCTTTAATTTACCCCTTTTATAAGTACGAAGTTATGTTAATTCAATTATGTTAATAAATGAACCAATATTTTGAGTATTAATGTACCCGACATCACATATGAACAGAACGAATGATTTATCGCACATACAAAGAGACAGACGGGCGGACTTCCATTTGATTTTTGATTCCAGCATAGAGTTCTTTCTTAGAATAAGAGAAACTACATACCAAATTTCAAATCCTTATGATCCTTTCTATCAAGAGTCATCTCACAGACGGATGAGCTGCCCTATGACCTTTTAATCCCAACATCGTTTTTCGTTGGACCAGGAGGAACCCATGTAGCAAGCTACATTGAACATATGTTTTTCTTACAATTCGATAAACAAATAGTTTATAGATTGAAAATTAATGGTGAATAAAACATAAGATTTTTCTTTATTTATGATTTTTATTATATTAATTATTTATTATAATAATAATTAAGTTTCTTATAGTTTTTAAATAAGATTATATATAATACTATATAATGCACTCTCTCTCTCTCTCTCTCTCTCTCTCTCTCTCTATATATATATATATATATATATATATATATATATATATATATATAAGTAGATATGAATATGGCGGTCCTAGGACACTTTTGGGACAGTCAGAAAATCAATGTAAAATACTGTCCATTGAACAATAAACAAATCTAAGAAATCTAACAGGAAAGCACGAATGTTAAATAACCGAAATCTATAGCTGTTTTACTGTTTAATGTTTGCTTCTACATTTATAAGCTGTTTTAATGAAAAAATCCAGAAATCTCAATGAAAAATCTATAAACGGAAATAATGAAATTTGCTAACATTCGCTCAACAGAAAATAAGACGATTTTTACTGAATATCTCTAATATCGTTCTTAATCACATCATAGGCTAAAAATTTCTCAGAAACCACAACCACATAACAAATCGCGTTTGTAACAGCATTTTGAAAATCCATATTGATAATTATATCGTTCTTTGAAGCAGAAATATTTGTCAAACTCTTTGTTGTATCAATGACATAAATAGGTCTATTCGCTAAAAATTCTTTAGGATTATAATACATTTCCATATTTTTGTAGTAAACTTTCTTAAAATCTTGATACATCTGATACATGATTCTGAAAAGACCACCGGAAATGTTTAAATTTTGTAATTCATCTGGATAATAAGAACCATTCAATTTTACTCTGATATTTTTTACATTCAAACTATCAAACTTTGAAGGATTTTTTTCTTGATTATTCTGTCTATCTGTTTGAAAACCAATGATAACGAACTTGGGATTGAAGATATTTCTATAAATATTTGTGATATCGAACGAATAAGTTGTTCCGGAAATACCTTTTTGCTCAATACATTGCCAATCTAGAAAATTAAACGTGATGTTTTGAGATTTTATAATTTCATCAATCAACTGAATTTTACTCGTGGTTTTGTAATCAATCATCGGAACTCTAATGAAAAACTCGTTAATTGTAATTTTGCCATCAACAGGCATAACATTTCCAGTTGCAGTCTTCAGAATCACATCATCGTCTTCAGCTCTTATGAAACTAATGTAAAATCCACCTTTATAGATTGGAAAATTTACATTTTCAAAGAATCCTAAGCCGAAATGTGCTAAATCACCGACCGCTTCAAATTGTCCAAATTTAAAAGTTGATTCAAAACTGTTTGAAAATACATCACTTTTGGAATAACAAATAGTTCCTTTAATTGTGCTTAATTGGCCACAGTTTTCGACTTCTTCTATCAATTTATTGTGTTTTCTTACTTCAATCTTAGAAAATAAAAACGGTATAAAATTATCGATTAATCTAACATTATCAGTTCCAAGATATGCTTGACCATCTTGTTTTGTTAAAGTTCCAGAAATATAAAACTGGAAGTTAGACGAGCAAAAATTATCTCCAAAATCAATATTAAACTCAGTTCTTTTATTCGGTTCATTCAAATGTTGTTTACTAATTGGATAGAAATTTTTAAACTCCGCCCTTTCAATATCGCCTGAATACTTTTTGTAGTCCACCATTTAATAAGAGAAAATTTAGAAATTTTAAACATCATGTATAAGTCGATAAGAAAAGATTTTAGTCATTTTTTAATGATCTACTTCGTCATACTCAGGATTCTCTTCCTTAAATTTTGCAATTTCGGCCACATATTTCAATAAAATTTGCACAGGATAGTAACCGCTATCTATAATATTGTTCCAATCAACTGTATCTTTATTTTCATCCAAAAACTTTAGACTCAAGTGTTGATAGAGACAAAGAACAGACATATGATCTTTTAATTGATAATGTATATTTTCTTGAATGAACTCTGATGATAAAGTTTGATATTTAGCAATGTTATACCAATTCAATTTGTTTACGTATAATCTCATCATATCTTCGGATAATTCATATTTTTGAGAAATATCATCCCAATGTTCTTTTTTCAAATCTCTTTCGTGTTGCATTATAAAAAGATCGAAAGCACTGTAATGTCCCGCCATCTCTATTTATTAAGAAAAAATTTCAAGTTTTTATAAATTGGCTCTTTTTAGTGTTACATTCAGCACATTTTCCAGAAACTGTTTTAACTCCATTGATATTTGCATAGTATTTTATATCATTTGTTGCAGTTTTTTCTTTACATCTCACACAATATATGAGCGCCATTTATTTAGGGAAAATTAGTCATCTTAGCCGCCTAATCTATTAAATCTGTTATCAATATTTTCCAAAATTATATTAAGATTTTCCTCGAACTTATTAATTTTTTCTTCTAATTTTTGAAATTTGACAGCATTAGAATCATTGTATTCAACAAATTTATGACCAATATTCTCAAAAGTTTTCGTAGCATCTAAACTAAACTTATCAAAAGACTCTTTAAAATTAGTAAGTTTTTCATTAATTTTCACCAACATCGTCTACTGATCTTCTATTTCTGGCTTCTAACTTGTCATAGACTTCTGTTGTAAAATCTTTAACATGCTGTTTATGATTCTCATAATTTTGTTTTAGTTCATTAAACATTTTAATAGGATCTTCTAATTGAATCATTACAACAACATCAAATGGATTAATTCCTTTACTAACACTGCTAATTCTTTTTCCTTTAAAATCTAAGGCATTTTTAACATTCGGATCATGTAAATCAACAATATCGATGTTTTCTGATAATTTTAGAGGTTTTAAAATTTGTTCTTTAACAACAACATCATGTTTGTCAATACCAGGTCGAACACCGACAATTCTTTTCTTATTAGCCAAACTAACATAATTCTTTTCAACTTTGATCGCTTCAGTAATTTTATCAGCTTTTTCGATATGAGACATTAAATTGGTAAATATTTTTTTTGCACCATCTTCAAATTCTTTTTTCAATGTTTTTATTTTATCAGCAACTTCATTTGAACTCATGAAATTTGCAAGTTTGTTATCATATTCTGCTTTAAAAATCTTCAATCTCGACAGCAAACATATCTGAATCTGGAAGGTTTTGTAATAAATTTTCTAACTTGTTATCAAACTCATTTCTCAAACTATCAAAATTGAAACTATTATCTACATTTTGAATAATTTGTGTTCCAAATACGTCAAAAATATTTTGTGAATCCATATTTATTAAGTAATAATTTGTTAACAACTTCTTTAAAATCTTTACCATTACTCAGTTCATTCAAAACAAAAACACACAAATGTCCACAAATTGGGGGATCTTTATAGTCTTGAATCTGAGAGTCATTGTAGTAGACGCTTGATTTTTTCAAATATTTAATCAATTCTATAGGTGGTTTGTCCTCAATTCTTCCATACGAATCAAAATAACATGCATTCTTATCATTTTTATAATAACAAATCCAATTCGTTCCACTTCCCATAATCGAGTCTAAATTCACAATTCCACATTCGAATTTCTTAACTTTTTCAGGTAATGTATCTCTCATGAAGATTCCTCTAAAATGTTTAATATTTTTGCAGATCTCTTCCAATTCTCCGAATGTTAAAGGTTTAAATTTTTTTTCAATGTTTGATTTCACGTAATTCAAAGTTTTTTCATCTAATCCAGATCCTGTAACATCTTCCAACTCTTTATCTAACCAATTTAAAATGTTTCGAACAATAGGAATCACATCTTTTTTAAACGATTGGAGCAGCTTTACGAACATAAGGAACAACATTTTTAACAACTGGAATATTTTCTCCAAAATCTAATAAATCTTTCAAAAGTCCACCATTTTTGAGTTCTTTCAACTGATTATAAGAAAATTCTATTCTGGTTCCTTTATTGTTTTTCTTATGTTTTTTCGAGTTTATTGTATTGTCTATTTGTTAAAAATATCTTATCTTCGCCATTTTTTAGTTGATCTATTTTAAATTGAATACTAACGGGTATTTTTTTTCTTAAAAGCGGATTTTATTTTTTCTTTCTGATTTTTACTGAAATTTACGTTCACCTCCATTTATATAGTTAAAATTTCAAATTCTCTTCAATTCCCATTCCTAGTTTTCTCTTCAAAAACATTGCTCCAGCTGTTGGAAGCGCAACAAATCTTTCACCTAAACTAGCATCTTTTGATAAAAATCTATCCATTGCCTTATCTTGCAAAACTTTATCTGCGATATGTCTGGAATTTGTGTCTCTATGTTTTGCATAAAAAAATATCGTGTTCCATAGCAGCTTGATCTAATTTATTTATACCAGTATCTCCTCTTTTTAGTCTTTTTTCGAGTTTTGTGCCAGGCCCCAGATACTGATAAGTTGGTACGTGTAATTCAAAAGGTAAATTGTTGATAAAATCATTCAAAAGTCCACTACCCTCAATCATAGATGAACTTATTGCCGGCAAAACTCGTTTTAAATATTTAATTCCATCAGGTTTTTCAATCATTTCATCAAGTTTGTTCGAAATAAAATCCTTAATCGCTTTCTTTTCGTTCAAAAAATTGTTATTTTCCAGCCTTCTCTTGAGCATAAATATAATTAATAATTCCATCGAGTTTTTGTCAAATCGTCGATATATCTGTATTCAATCTTATTATCACTGTATTTTCTCACACCTGATCCTTCGATTCTTTTTTTCCCCAAATTGGTTTAATCAAATTGAGATATTTTTTACCTTTACTTGACTTTGGTTTCTTAGTTGATGGATCATTATTTTTGTAAATTGAATCAGATTTCCATAAAATTTCTGTATACTTTTTTCAAGTCTTCTTCAGAATATAAACCGTCTTTTGGAACATCAGTGCCTGTTAATAATCTCCATAAACCCTGAGTACCTTCGTACATTTTTTCATTAATAATGATATCATTATGCTCAAAATTCACGGGCAAATTTCCAATCATAAAACTTTTCTTTTTTCTGTCCCAATACAAACCAAATTTATCATCCTTTGCTCTAGGAAGAAATTTTTTACCAATTTCACCAATTATTATATCCGTTGTTCCAGGACTTATTGGTTCAACTATGGTAGAGTCTTCAATGATTCGAGGTCTAAATGGTGTTGAAGATGGTAATTTTGGCAATTCAAACTCTTCTACTTCAGATTCTGGAATCGAAATATCAGCAAATTGTCGTACAACTGGAACCAAATTCATTAAATTTTTGATTATCGCTTAAAAAATTTTCAATTTTGCCCTCAAAATTTTTTATTGCAGAAGTTACAGGTTGATTAATTTTTTGAATAAGTTCTTGTTCTTCTTCATCCATTCGAATCTGTTCTTTAAATTCTTTGATTAATTTCTTTTCGATTTGATCAAGTTTTTTCGCTTCTTCAGAAGTTACGTTCGCCATTTATTTAGGAAAATTTTGAAACGTGGAACGTAAAAACGTGAACGTGGAACGTAAAAAACGTGAACGTGGAACGTAAAAAGTGAACGTGGAACGTAAAAACGTGAACGTGGAACGTAAAAAACGTGAACGTGGAACGTAAAACGTGAACGAGAACGTGAACGAGAACGTGAACGCGAACGTGAACGCGAACGTGAAACACGAACGTAAAACACGAACGTGAAACGTAAACACGAACGTAAAACATGAACGTGGAACGTAAAACGTGAACGTGGAACGTAAAACGTGAACGTGGAACGTAAAACGTGAACGAGAACGTGAACACGAAACGTGAAACGTGAACACGAAACGTGAAAACGTGGAACGTGAACGTGGAACGTGAACAGATTTACCGTTTTTCTGTTATTTTCATAATGTAAATAAAAATTAAAGATAATATAAAAATAATTGTAACAAATATTTTATCAAGTAGATTTGTCAGACCACTGAGCAGCATTTATATTAGAAAATTTATTCAGATATTTACCATTTTTAGGCTTCAAAGTTAGATTAATAGTTAAAAATCCGTAGTCTTCCTTCCAAATTTTATCACATAACTCAATAAAGTGGTTAAAACTCATATCAGATCCCACATAATTGTTATAAATCTTTCTCGAATAGTGATCATCTTGCTTAAAAACACACAACATATTCAAATTATTTCTAATAACTTGTTTATCAACCTTTGAAAAGCATTGGGAAAGATAGATACAAGATATGTTTTTGTGACGGGACATTACGAAATATTCCTTAATAACGTCTTGATTTTCTAAAATACAATCATCAAAAACGATTAAAGAATTCGGTTTACATTCGCTTAATGGAACTATGTCCTCGGAAGCATTATAAAAATGTGATATTTTTTTGTTTAAGTTTTTCTCAATATTTTCAAATCTTTCTTGTAATTTTTTATAGGCGTCTTGTTCTAAAGATTTATTAAAAACATACAAATTGGAATAAGGAATCAACCTATTGTAGATAAAATTCAATAATAAAGTTGTTTTTCCACATCCACTTGAACCAACAATTAACAATCTGATTGGTTGATCTTTCTTATTTTCTTCAAACGTTTGAAGTTTTATCTGATCTTTTTGCTTTAAAAATTTCTCCATTTAAATAGAAGATTTTCATCTTGAAGCAACGCTTGCGAAAATGAAGCTGTTCAAGTTGACTTCAGAAAGCTCTAAATTAGTTTTAAACTTGGAAAATCCTACACACTTAGAGGAAGAATCAAATTATTTTATCGGTTTAAGCGGTTTTTATTCTGACAATTTTGTAATAAATATTAGTGAAAGTTCTCCTTATTGCATAGGATTTAGTGAGAAGAACATAACAAAATACTATGGTTTAAACAAAGGATATTATACTTTCGATCAAATAAAAAATTCCCTTAAAAATTATCTGAAAACATTCAAACAATCAGATAAATCTTTAAACTTTGACGAAAACAAGTTTGAAATGCAAAAAAATTATCTCTCTAATAAAATTCAAATAAAATCACCAGTAAGAATAATGTTTTCAGCAATTATTGTAGATTTGTTAGGGTTTGTTCAAGAAACTATTGAGCCAAATCAGGTATATTTAGGAAATAAAACGCCAAAATTTAGACCGTTTGATGTAATTGAAGTACATTGTAATCTCGTTGAACCTAGTTTTGAAAATCATACCGAACATCTTCACAAAGAATCTGAAATTTTGTACACTTTTTTTCCAAATGTTGCTTATGGATCAAAAATTAGTGAAAAACCGAATGAAATAGACTATATTCCAATTAGAAAAAATATTAAAAGAATTCAAAAAATCGTTCTGACTATACAAGACTCTGAGGGAAATTTATTAAATAATGAGAGTAAAACAACAATATATTTAAGATTGAAAAAGGAATAAAAATGAGTTGATGATGATGACATGGCCCCTTGTTTTTTTAAGTAAAAATATTGAATATTGTCATCATCATCAACTCATTTTTATTCCTTTTTCAATCTTAAATATATTGTTGTTTTACTCTCATTATTTAATAAATTTCCCTCAGAGTCTTGTATACTTAGAACGATTTTTTGAATTCTTTTAATATTTTTTCTAATTGGAATATAGTCTATTTCATTCGGTTTTTCACTAATTTTTGATCCATAAGCAACATTTGGAAAAAAAGTGTACAAAATTTCAGATTCTTTGTGAAGATGTTCGGTATGATTTTCAAAACTAGGTTCAACGAGATTACAATGTACTTCAATTACATCAAACGGTCTAAATTTTGGCGTTTTATTTCCTAAATATACCTGATTTGGCTCAATAGTTTCTTGAACAAACCCTAACAAATCTACAATAATTGCTGAAAACATTATTCTTACTGGTGATTTTATTTGAATTTTATTAGAGAGATAATTTTTTTGCATTTCAAACTTGTTTTCGTCAAAGTTTAAAGATTTATCTGATTGTTTGAATGTTTTCAGATAATTTTTAAGGGAATTTTTTATTTGATCGAAAGTATAATATCCTTTGTTTAAACCATAGTATTTTGTTATGTTCTTCTCACTAAATCCTATGCAATAAGGAGAACTTTCACTAATATTTTATTACAAAATTGTCAGAATAAAAACCGCTTAAACCGATAAAATAATTTGATTCTTCCTCTAAGTGTATAGGATGTTCCAAGTTTAAAACTAATTTAGAGCTTTCTGAAGTCAACTTGAACAGCTTCATTTTCGCAAGCGTTGCTTCAAGATGAAAATCTTCTATTTAAATGGAGAAATTTTTAAAGCAAAAAGATCAGATAAAACTTCAAACGTTTGAAGAAAATAAGAAAGATCAACCAATCAGATTGTTAATTGTTGGTTCAAGTGGATGTGGAAAAACAACTTTATTATTGAATTTTATCTACAATAGGTTGATTCCTTATTCCAATTTGTATGTTTTTAGTAAATCTTTAGAACAAGACGCCTATAAAAAATTACAAGAAAGATTTGAAAATATTGAGAAAAACTTAAACAAAAAAATATCACATTTTTATAATGCTTCCGAGGACATAGTTCCATTAAGCGAATGTAAACCGAATTCTTTAATCGTTTTTGATGATTGTATTTTAGAAAATCAAGACGTTATTAAGGAATATTTCGTAATGTCCCGTCACAAAAACATATCTTGTATCTATCTTTCCCAATGCTTTTCAAAGGTTGATAAACAAGTTATTAGAAATAATTTGAATATGTTGTGTGTTTTTAAGCAAGATGATCACTATTCGAGAAAGATTTATAACAATTATGTGGGATCTGATATGAGTTTTAACCACTTTATTGAGTTATGTGATAAAATTTGGAAGGAAGACTACGGATTTTTAACTATTAATCTAACTTTGAAGCCTAAAAATGGTAAATATCTGAATAAATTTTCTAATATAAATGCTGCTCAGTGGTCTGACAAATCTACTTGATAAAATATTTGTTACAATTATTTTTATATTATCTTTAATTTTTATTTACATTATGAAAATAACAGAAAAACGGTAAATCTGTTCACGTTCCACGTTCACGTTCCACGTTTTCACGTTTCGTGTTCACGTTTCACGTTTCGTGTTCACGTTCTCGTTCACGTTTTACGTTCCACGTTCACGTTTTACGTTCCACGTTCACGTTTTACGTTCCACGTTCATGTTTTACGTTCGTGTTTACGTTTCACGTTCGTGTTTTACGTTCGTGTTTTCACGTTCGCGTTCACGTTCTCGTTCACGTTCTCGTTCACGTTTTACGTTCCACGTTCACGTTTTTTACGTTCCACGTTCACGTTTTTACGTTCCACGTTCACGTTTTACGTTCCACGTTCACGTTTTTACGTTCCACGTTCACGTTTTTACGTTCCACGTTTCAAAATTTTCCTAAATAAATGGCGAACGTAACTTCTGAAGAAGCGAAAAAACTTGATCAAATCGAAAAGAAATTAATCAAAGAATTTAAAGAACAGATTCGAATGGATGAAGAAGAACAAGAACTTATTCAAAAAATTAATCAACCTGTAACTTCTGCAATAAAAAATTTTGAGGGCAAAATTGAAAATTTTTTAAGCGATAATCAAAATTTAATGAATTTGGTTCCAGTTGTACGACAATTTGCTGATATTTCGATTCCAGAATCTGAAGTAGAAGAGTTTGAATTGCCAAAATTACCATCTTCAACACCATTTAGACCTCGAATCATTGAAGACTCTACCATAGTTGAACCAATAAGTCCTGGAACAACGGATATAATAATTGGTGAAATTGGTAAAAAATTTCTTCCTAGAGCAAAGGATGATAAATTTGGTTTGTATTGGGACAGAAAAAAGAAAAGTTTTATGATTGGAAATTTGCCCGTGAATTTTGAGCATAATGATATCATTATTAATGAAAAAATGTACGAAGGTACTCAGGGTTTATGGAGATTATTAACAGGCACTGATGTTCCAAAAGACGGTTTATATTCTGAAGAAGACTTGAAAAAGTATACAGAAATTTTATGGAAATCTGATTCAATTTACAAAAATAATGATCCATCAACTAAGAAACCAAAGTCAAGTAAAGGTAAAAAATATCTCAATTTGATTAAACCAATTTGGGAAAAAAGAATCGAAGGATCAGGTGTGAGAAAATACAGTGATAATAAGATTGAATACAGATATATCGACGATTTGACAAAACTCGATGGAATTATTAATTATATTTATGCTCAAGAGAAGGCTGGAAATAACAATTTTTTGAACGAAAAGAAAGCGATTAAGGATTTTATTTCGAACAAACTTGATGAAATGATTGAAAACCCTGATGGAATTAAATATTTAAAACGAGTTTTGCCGGCAATAAGTTCATCTATGATTGAGGGTAGTGGACTTTTGAATGATTTTATCAACAATTTACCTTTTGAATTACACGTACCAACTTATCAGTATCTGGGGCCTGGCACAAAACTCGAAAAAAGACTAAAAAGAGGAGATACTGGTATAAATAAATTAGATCAAGCTGCTATGGAACACGATATTTTTTTATGCAAAACATAGAGACACAAATTCCAGACATATCGCAGATAAAGTTTTGCAAGATAAGGCAATGGATAGATTTTTATCAAAAGATGCTAGTTTAGGTGAAAGATTTGTTGCGCTTCCAACAGCTGGAGCAATGTTTTTGAAGAGAAAACTAGGAATGGGAATTGAAGAGAATTTGAAATTTTAACTATATAAATGGAGGTGAACGTAAATTTCAGTAAAAATCAGAAAGAAAAAATAAAATCCGCTTTTAAGAAAAAAATACCCGTTAGTATTCAATTTAAAATAGATCAACTAAAAAATGGCGAAGATAAGATATTTTTAACAAATAGACAATACAATAAACTCGAAAAACATAAGAAAAACAATAAAGGAACCAGAATAGAATTTTCTTATAATCAGTTGAAAGAACTCAAAAATGGTGGACTTTTGAAAGATTTATTAGATTTTGGAGAAAATATTCCAGTTGTTAAAAATGTTGTTCCTTATGTTCGTAAAGCTGCTCCAATCGTTAAAAAAGATGTGATTCCTATTGTTCGAAACATTTTAAATTGGTTAGATAAAGAGTTGGAAGATGTTACAGGATCTGGATTAGATGAAAAAACTTTGAATTACGTGAAATCAAACATTGAAAAAAAAATTTAAACCTTTAACATTCGGAGAATTGGAAGAAATCTGCAAAAATATTAAACATTTTAGAGGAATCTTCATGAGAGATACATTACCTGAAAAAGTTAAGAAATTCGAATGTGGAATTGTGAATTTAGACTCGATTATGGGAAGTGGAACGCATTGGATTTGTTATTATAAAAATGATAAGAATGCATGTTATTTTGATTCGTATGGAAGAATTGAGGACAAACCACCTATAGAATTGATTAAATATTTGAAAAAATCAAGCGTCTACTACAATGACTCTCAGATTCAAGACTATAAAGATCCCCCAATTTGTGGACATTTGTGTGTTTTTTGTTTTGAATGAACTGAGTAATGGTAAAGATTTTAAAGAAGTTGTTAACAAATTATTACTTAATAAATATGGATTCACAAAATATTTTTGACGTATTTGGAAAACAAATTATTCAAAATGTAGATAATAGTTTCAATTTTGATAGTTTGAGAAATGAGTTTGATAACAAGTTAGAAAATTTATTACAAAACCTTCCAGATTCAGATATGTTTGCTGTCGAGATTGAAGATTTTAAAGCAGAATATGATAACAAACTTGCAAATTTCATGAGTTCAAATGAAGTTGCTGATAAAATAAAAACATTGAAAAAAGAATTTGAAGATGGTGCAAAAAAAATATTTACCAATTTAATGTCTCATATCGAAAAAGCTGATAAAATTACTGAAGCGATCAAAGTTGAAAAGAATTATGTTAGTTTGGCTAATAAGAAAAGAATTGTCGGTGTTCGACCTGGTATTGACAAACATGATGTTGTTGTTAAAGAACAAATTTTAAAACCTCTAAAATTATCAGAAAACATCGATATTGTTGATTTACATGATCCGAATGTTAAAAATGCCTTAGATTTTAAAGGAAAAAGAATTAGCAGTGTTAGTAAAGGAATTAATCCATTTGATGTTGTTGTAATGATTCAATTAGAAGATCCTATTAAAATGTTTAATGAACTAAAACAAAATTATGAGAATCATAAACAGCATGTTAAAGATTTTACAACAGAAGTCTATGACAAGTTAGAAGCCAGAAATAGAAGATCAGTAGACGATGTTGGTGAAATTAATGAAAAACTTACTAATTTTAAAGAGTCTTTTGATAAGTTTAGTTTAGATGCTACGAAAACTTTTGAGAATATTGGTCATAAATTTGTTGAATACAATGATTCTAATGCTGTCAAATTTCAAAAATTAGAAGAAAAAATTAATAAGTTCGAGGAAAATCTTAATATAATTTTGGAAAATATTGATAACAGATTTAATAGATTAGGCGGCTAAGATGACTAATTTTCCCTAAATAAATGGCGCTCATATATTGTGTGAGATGTAAAGAAAAAACTGCAACAAATGATATAAAATACTATGCAAATATCAATGGAGTTAAAAGAGTTTCTGGAAAATGTGCTGAATGTAACACTAAAAAGAGCCAATTTATAAAAACTTGAAATTTTTTCTTAATAAATAGAGATGGCGGGACATTACAGTGCTTTCGATCTTTTTATAATGCAACACGAAAGAGATTTGAAAAAAGAACATTGGGATGATATTTCTCAAAAATATGAATTATCCGAAGATATGATGAGATTATACGTAAACAAATTGAATTGGTATAACATTGCTAAATATCAAACTTTATCATCAGAGTTCATTCAAGAAAATATACATTATCAATTAAAAGATCATATGTCTGTTCTTTGTCTCTATCAACACTTGAGTCTAAAGTTTTTGGATGAAAATAAAGATACAGTTGATTGGAACAATATTATAGATAGCGGTTACTATCCTGTGCAAATTTTATTGAAATATGTGGCCGAAATTGCAAAATTTAAGGAAGAGAATCCTGAGTATGACGAAGTAGATCATTAAAAAATGACTAAAATCTTTTCTTATCGACTTATACATGATGTTTAAAATTTCTAAATTTTCTCTTATTAAATGGTGGACTACAAAAAGTATTCAGGCGATATTGAAAGGGCGGAGTTTAAAAATTTCTATCCAATTAGTAAACAACATTTGAATGAACCGAATAAAAGAACTGAGTTTAATATTGATTTTGGAGATAATTTTTTGCTCGTCTAACTTCCAGTTTTATATTTCTGGAACTTTAACAAAACAAGATGGTCAAGCATATCTTGGAACTGATAATGTTAGATTAATCGATAATTTTATACCGTTTTTATTTTCTAAGATTGAAGTAAGAAAACACAATAAATTGATAGAAGAAGTCGAAAACTGTGGCCAATTAAGCACAATTAAAGGAACTATTTGTTATTCCAAAAGTGATGTATTTTCAAACAGTTTTGAATCAACTTTTAAATTTGGACAATTTGAAGCGGTCGGTGATTTAGCACATTTCGGCTTAGGATTCTTTGAAAATGTAAATTTTCCAATCTATAAAGGTGGATTTTACATTAGTTTCATAAGAGCTGAAGACGATGATGTGATTCTGAAGACTGCAACTGGAAATGTTATGCCTGTTGATGGCAAAATTACAATTAACGAGTTTTTCATTAGAGTTCCGATGATTGATTACAAAACCACGAGTAAAATTCAGTTGATTGATGAAATTATAAAATCTCAAAACATCACGTTTAATTTTCTAGATTGGCAATGTATTGAGCAAAAAGGTATTTCCGGAACAACTTATTCGTTCGATATCACAAATATTTATAGAAATATCTTCAATCCCAAGTTCGTTATCATTGGTTTTCAAACAGATAGACAGAATAATCAAGAAAAAAATCCTTCAAAGTTTGATAGTTTGAATGTAAAAAATATCCGAGTAAAAATTGAATGGTTCTTATTATCCAGATGAATTACAAAATTTAAACATTTCCGGTGGTCTTTTCAGAATCATGTATCAGATGTATCAAGATTTTAAGAAAGTTTACTACAAAAATATGGAAATGTATTATAATCCTAAAGAATTTTTAGCGAATAGACCTATTTATGTCATTGATACAACAAAGAGTTTGACAAATATTTCTGCTTCAAAGAACGATATAATTATCAATATGGATTTTCAAAATGCTGTTACAAACGCGATTTGTTATGTGGTTGTGGTTTCTGAGAAATTTTTAGCCTATGATGTGATTAAGAACGATATTAGAGAAATTCAGTAAAAATCGTCTTATTTTCTGTTGAGCGAATGTTAGCAAATTTCATTATTTCCGTTTATAGATTTTTCATTGAGATTTCTGGATTTTTTCAGTAAAACAGATTATAAATGTAGAAGCAAACATTAAACAGTAAAACAGCTATAGATTCGGTTATTTAACATTCGTGCTTTCCTGTTAGATTTCTTAGATTTGTTTATTGTTCAATGGACAGTATTTTACATTGATTTTCTGACTGTCCCAAAAGTGTCCTAGGACCGCCATATTCATATCTACTTATATATATATATATATATATATATATATATATATATATATATATATATAGAGAGAGAGAGAGAGAGAGAGAGAGAGAGAGAGAGAGAGAGAGAGAGAGAGAGAGAGTGCATTATATAGTATTATATATAATCTTATTTAAAAACTATAAGAAACTTAATTATTATTATAATAAATAATTAATATAATAAAAATCATAAATAAAGAAAAATCTTATGTTTTATTCACCATTAATTTTCAATCTATAAACTATTTGTTTATCGAATTGTAAGAAAAACATATGTTCAATGTAGCTTGCTACATGGGTTCCTCCTGGTCCAACGAAAAACGATGTTGGGATTAAAAGGTCATAGGGCAGCTCATCCGTCTGTGAGATGACTCTTGATAGAAAGGATCATAAGGATTTGAAATTTGGTATGTAGTTTCTCTTATTCTAAGAAAGAACTCTATGCTGGAATCAAAAATCAAATGGAAGTCCGCCCGTCTGTCTCTTTGTATGTGCGATAAATCATTCGTTCTGTTCATATGTGATGTCGGGTACATTAATACTCAAAAATATTGGTTCATTTATTAACATAATTGAATTAACATAACTTCGTACTTATAAAAGGGGTAAATTAAAGGATGACTTGAAATTAATGTTATGTACAAGCTAACCATCAGAAGTATTAATGAAAATAGCGTTTGTATATATTGAGATAACATGTGTAACTCTTTAATTGGCAGTATAATACACAGGGTATCACACAACTGAGAATATACAAAGTATGGATGATGTATACACGTTATATAAGGTGTTAATTAAAGATTTTAATGTTTCAGAGTGTGAAAAAGTTCGGTGTCTCATTAAACAAAAATAGTAAAGTTTGTGTTTTAAATCCAAAGTGGAAGAAATAGTAATATCCATGAGAGAGAGGAAAAATGTGATAGACTACACAATGGAGGTATATTAAAATGATTCTTATGAACTGACCATTTATGTTTGTCGCAGAATCACTTATAATTTGTTTCCCTCTTTGTACATGTAATACATCCAGACATAGTGAATCCACGAATAGTTTTATGGTTAAATTATAAGGAAATCTGTGTATTTGCACTGACACAGGATACTATTAGATAGGTACAATCCATCAACACTCTGGAAATTACAAAGGAAATCCAAACAAAGAGTAGAGAGGATAGTGTTTCCACCAAAGTAAAGTAAATTTAATTTTGTTGTTTACCACCTGAGGTAAAGAACGCGTGTCTTCACCTCTTTGAGCTTACTTTGCTTTGGAGCTTTACGAGCCTGGAGAGCTCTTTCAATTACAATTTACTCAAGACTCACTTAGAGACTTCACGCAGATTGATTTGTAGTAGTTCAGTAAATCTCTCAGATTCAATTACTTGGTTCGATTTGTAAGTTTATATTAATGATATCATAACTGTAACTCAAAACTTATCAACGAATTTAAATTAAGTAAAGAAATTATATAAAAGTCTTTTTATTTTTTATAAATTTGATTTTTATCGCAACCGAACTGTGTTTCGGTGTTTCTGAAGAGGGAAAAATATTCAACCAATATCTCGGAATATTTTATAAACCAATTCGAGCATAACATGTATGCTTTTAATATTAATGTTGAGTTTATATCCAACTCTCCTTCCTTCAAATGTATCGTCTGGAATCTAATGCTGTTGCAGACTCCTGCGATTTAGAGCCATTTTCGTCTGAAGAGATCTAAAAAAGTCAACGAAAAAAACTCGAAACTCGATTGCTCCAACGTGCTTAGAGATCGGGTCAGTAACATCGTAAGTACTCGTTTGTGTACCTGACGAGAAAATAAGATTGATGTACTATAATTTATATTTTGTAACCCATGTGTCTCTAAAGTCGAAACTCTGTAGATTGTTCCTTTTGAACTTCTTTTGTTCTAAAAAATGTATACAATAGTTTTAATTTATAACCCATAATATAAAATACATGTAGATTAATGAAACAATGAGCTGTAAGTCTGAAATTTTGTTTGCACGCTTAGAGTGATCTCTTACGGGAAACTTGATATGGTATATTCATACCTTTTTAATAGTTCAACGTTTAATGACGTAAAACCGGACGACGAAACAAGGCATCATCCAAGTTGATTTAAAAATGATTGGATTAGATTAAGAAAGAACAGCCAATAATCAATAATGAGTTGTTAATTCAATATTTCAAACCTTTTAATAACGTGCCTCTGGGCTCCATTTATTTCTTGGCGGAGTTTTCCGTAGAAATCCTTATTAGTTGCATAAATCAAGTTTCAAAATATTATGTTATTTTTTGAAATATTGAACATAGGATCTTAATTAGACAATAATATATTTTTAATCATTAAATTTAAACTAAAATATTCAATAGAATCTTTGGTTTGCCGAGAGTCCCCTTGTGTAGTAAAATATTATATCACCGTCATTAAAGCTTTCTTTGTGGGTCATACTTCTAGATTTTATATGGTTAATATATTACAGGCAATTGAATAAAAACATGTAGTATAATAATCGTAAACACAATTACAACTGCCACGAGTATTACCAATAAAATTCTGTCACTGAACAAGTTCACTTCTGGAGCTTAAATTAAATTGCTGAATAGCTATAATTTATTATATGGTTATTGGCGCTTCGAGAACATTCAAAGTCGGGAACTTAATAGACAAATGATGAAGAGGTTACAGTGCCCATTCGCCGCTCACGTATAAGGGGCTGAGATGGGCCAGATAAAATTAACTGACCTGACCCACTGAGTGCTTTCTCTCCAACGGCGCTATTCATCTATTGTTTTTTTACTGTCAGGGATTTCGATTGTACAATCAGATTCCCTTATAGTATGGGTTGACCTGTTTATTTGGACCATTCTCCCACATTCTCGTAACAGTATGTTGTGCTTGGTAAATAAGTTTATATTTTCTTTTGATATAGTTTCCCTTCATTTTTTCACTTTTGTCGTATTTTTGATTGAAAAAGGGAGGTGATAAAGGATATAAAAGTAGCTGTATACTATTAAAACTTATTCCTCTTTAAATGGTTTACTGCACGTAATGTGCTTAAAGTCTGCTATAAATTTGATTCTCGGATTTATAATGAGGTTTCAGTCCCTGTAGTTAACAATTAATTAGCATGATCAGGTGAGTAGGTATAACACAGGTTGTAGAGTAAAAAAACGTAGGAAGGTTTATAATGTACAATTTATTTTGTTATAGTTTGGGAAATGACAGTAATTAAAGAAATTCAACTTTCATAATTTTATATCTAAGATATATTGCGAAACCCTCATAAGAGTATTCTTGGTTAGTATAAAAACATGCAGACATTAATAAAATATTTACTCCGCTGCTCGTTATTTTTGTAAGTATGTATGCAAGTGTGTGTGTGTATATATATATATATATATATATATATATATATATATATATATATATATATATATATATATATATATATATGTATAGCGTAGGTTTTCTTTTGGTTAAACAAAACATCCAGGTCAAAATAATAACAAGTTATGAAAATAGATTGTGTAACAAAACAGACTGTACTGACACTTTACAACGTCGCATCACCCCCCCCATTCAATAAAAGCCATCCTATCACGATTATAGCCGTGTCTGCAACATATCGAGACAGTTATTGCTTATACATCAACTTTACGTACACCCAGTTTCACGGTACGTTTCGACTTTCCATTAACTGTAACCTAAAGTGAACATCTGTTTGGTATTTACCACGGCATTAGTGTTCAGCCATTCCATAATACGCAAAGTCCCTTGCTTTTTTAAAAAAAATCTGTGTTTTATAATTTCTGTAAAAGTTTCTGAAACTAAAGTGGAACGAAGGATACGTCAACGATATGACCAACGTTTAGTTGGTCTATTGTTAGCTAATCATGATGACTATATTCTGAATCTAGCAGCATTTCATGCGAAAGTAGCCCCAAACATACTGCACCAATGATAGCCATATATTTTTTTAATTGTCTCTATCTAAATTTTACTTTTAAATATTCGTTTTTTCATGCTAAGGGGAAACACACTTTTTAAAGTGAAGTTGGAACACTAACATAGGCTTTTTAAAATACATTTTTAAAAGTCTTTTTCTTTCCATTGATAATATCCAATTATTCAAATATAATCTATGTCATGTAAAAATGAATTATATAGATGTGTAAGAAAAAGATTTTTATGTTTTTTACAAAAACTTGCTTTGTTTCAGTACTATTCATATTGGTCTTGTGTATTATTATTTGTTGCCATGTTGGCAACTTTACTTGAAATGCACCATTCCTTCCGTCAGAGGAAAGTCCTGAATTATTGGGAACAGGTAAAACTCAAAATCCCCATGAGCCTCTTAACAATAAATATTGGTTCCTTATCCCGAATTTCGTTCTAGATATACTAAAATTTGGAATATAAATTGTCGTGTTAATCCTTCAATGATCCTTATTCTAATAACTGTAGAGTTTAAGAACGTTTACGATTGAAAATATGACAGTTTACTTAATAAACGAAAAAGCTTTTGTAGAGTTAGAAAATTACGTACAAATGAGAACTTTACTTAAGGGGAAGCTTGAGAACTAATATTTGAGGCAGAAGATTCAGGGAATCTATCTTATTCAAGTAGCGGTCACTAAATATTGATTTTCAAACCATTTTATTAGGTTATTCTTGGGTTTTGTTGTTTTCCACTGTAAGACTATTTTTAAGATTGTAATATTTTATATCTCAATAATACTTAGTTTTAGGGGAGATTCATGACAAAATAATGTAGTTACCTGCTAGAGGGTTTAATTAATTTTCAACTATATCTTTAGAAAATAGTTTACAAAGAAATTTTGAGTAAAAATGGTACTTTTGGAAAAAATAATAACCAATATTGTTGTCATTCTTTTAATAAACGTTGAGCAGGAACTAAATAGTGAACTTCTCTTTTAAACAAACTAAATTGCAATGCTAGTTTGATAATATTTGTGTTACATGACATAAACAGCACTGCGGTCTTTTGGCATTCGCACTCTCTTTAAGTGACATTTTATATAGCTTGTTAATACTTTTTCAAAACATTTCAGTATTACTTTGACTATTGTTTATTTATTGTGATTCACTATAAGTTAGTGGTTTTGTGTGTGGTATACCATAGTATCCTGTTTTTAGTTGGTTGAAACAGTTTTGCTCTACGTCTTGCTTCAAGGAAGTATTATAAGATAGATTTTAATAATCTCCTCATATTATTCCTCTTGTTATAAGATAAATAATAACTTTCTGCGATTATCTAATTATTTAAAAATAAATTTCTAAGCAAACTCAATACACCCATAAGAGTTTTAAACATGGGGCATGTATCCTAAACTATCCCAAAATATAGAAAATAGTTTTGTTGTGAATTATTTAGATGACTTTTATTATTTAAACGTTTACAGGGTGTAAATTAAGTTCTGATACGCCTGGAGATATTCCAAACGGATTGAGATACCGATGTACAACCTTCACCATACTTATTAAAATATTTTATAGGATTACTACCTGTTTTCCGCGGCTTCGCTCGCTTTCCGTAAACCTTGGCCATATACTTGCTGGTTCAAGGGAATTATCTTTCCAAAGCCTATGTAGAGTTTGCCTTGTTCTCAAGATAAAAAAAATCTGTGCATGCTTATAGCCATTATACACGTACATGTATTTTATTATAAAGCGGTCTAACAGTCAAGCTTTAAGTTCAACCATATATTGATCATAAAGACAAACATATATCCTAACTTAGTGCTTTCAAATAGTATTTGGCAAATTAATATACGTAACTGTCTCGTAATTGCAGTTTATAATGTGCAGGCGCTTTGAAAACTTTTATATTTTGCAGCGCCACCTCGTGGTGAGTTTTTATAAATGAGTATAGCATATAAACCTTCTACGTCGAAAAGTACATATACATTAAAAGTTTCATAATGATCGGTCAAATAGTGCATGATTCCATAAAGGACAAACACACAAACTTTCATTTATATATATAAAAAGCGGGCCCGGCGCGCTTTGCTGCGCATTTCAATAATTTTTTGCAAAAGTTGCCCGCGGCTTCGCACGCAATTTCCCGTTGAAAACAGTACACTATATTCACTTATTCTTTTTCTATCACATTCTAAACATTGCTGAGATAATTGATAGTCGTTCCATCGTGAGCCTCTTGGGCGTATTATGAAGGTATGTACCATATTCCTGCCTCTATCTAGCTGTTACCCACGGCTTCGCACGCAAATCTTAAGAACCGAAGTCCTTATATTACTTAGTAAATTTTTTTTTTTACTATAATAAATTTTAGATTAAATTAGTTATATCTCCGATGCCACGATTGAGCTTGCTTTTTTGTCTCGATCGAGAGAATATGTACACACGGAGTTTTGAGAACCATACTTCTGTCAAAAAAACAACTAAGGTTGATTTTATAACATTCTTTATATTTGTAGCCAACGTAAGATAGTAATTATGATATCTGCATTACTCTTCTGATCAAGCATGAGCATGGTTTTATATTAAATAAATATTGCAGTTTAAAGGTGAATTTTTACGTCAAATTTGAATTGTATTATCTGGATAGTAAAGTCTATGTTTAACAGTGATTGCAAAAACAGTTTAAACAAAATTTGTCGTTTCTCTTAAGCTTACTCTATGCTTTAAAACTATAAGTGTAATATATGTTTACAAAGAACAGCTGATTAAAAATTTGAAAAGACGTTAACATATGTTTGCTGCAATGCATTTCTTATGGGTATTTCTGTAACCAGTGGGGCGGAATCCTGAATCGGGAAAGGGATGGGCATAGCTTATAAACCTTCTCCGTGGAAAAATACATATACGTACAAATTTTCATCATGATCGGTCCAATAGTTCACGATTCCATAAAGGACAAACATACAAACATTCATTTTTATATATATATATATATATATATATATATATATATATATATATATGTCTGCTTGTTTTGATGCTGATTATATTTTAATGCATATGTTGTTTAAGCTGATTACCATTGTAATATATTCAGTAATAATTATTAATTCACAAAATCTCCAAAACTACAAAGCAGATTTACATGGTCCTTTGTTCACATCGTCTACTTACATGCTTGCTAAGAAACGGCTCAAAGTTTCGCAGCCTATCCACGAAAATTCACAAAAATATATTTACTTTTGATTGCTGTATTAATAAACAACATTCATAAAATTGTTTAAAATATTATACTTGTTGCCATTATGAACCTGATTTATGCCTATAAGCAAACTCAAGACTAATGTTTATTCCATATGATTATTTTTTATAGCAGGAACTTGAGGGGTATCGTGATACCAGTCACGTGACATCTACACTCCTGTAAGCATGGATTGGAAATCAAAATTGTTTGCTTACAACGATGAGCGTAAT
Organism: Homalodisca vitripennis; assembly: GCF_021130785.1. Classification (NCBI taxonomy): domain Eukaryota; kingdom Metazoa; phylum Arthropoda; class Insecta; order Hemiptera; family Cicadellidae; genus Homalodisca; species Homalodisca vitripennis. The sequence goes on from NW_025776533.1 coordinate 99,517, forward strand.
GGTGCTCGACAGATTAAGATTACGGACCTGGTGCAGTAGTGGTAAAAAATACGGTTGACATTTGAGGACTATTACAGATTGTTGAGATATAACAGGTTCACACCAATGTAGGCATATATAGGGATATATAGGGTATATAGTGCATAATATATCTAGATTTTCAGAAAAGTAAAGGTATAAAAAAATAAGGGGAGTTTTGTATTTGTAACCTATTTCAATTTATGAAGTAAGTCATTAATCACTTATATAACATTTATAGCGGTAACTTAACCCACAACCATATTAATCTAAAACATATAAAGTTAAAAAAGTGTTCTTAATTAAATTTATATATTAATGACATTGTTTTGAGGTTTTGGCATATCAAGTAAATTATTCGCAAAAAATAGTTTTTTTAATTTTACTCATTTTTTTAGTTTTTAGTTTCAGTCTAAAATAAAATTTAAAACAACAAGCCTGTCATATATTGGACTATAAAATAACAGAATGAGATGGATTCCTAATTTAGAGTTTGTGAACCCTGTTTTTACTTTGGTAACAAGTATTTTCTCTAAAGTGGGCACAACAATATCCATAGTACTTGTCGGGTGGAGATACAGGTGTGCACTAAGGAGGTCTTTATTAATTCACTACATTTCCTGTGCTCCTATTCCGTAATAGATCCTGTCCTGTAAACTTTCAGTACAATTTTATACTGTTATACATTTCAATATATATATATTGCTTTTTGCGAAATAATTTTTAAGCATACAGTTGTATAAATATGATCGATTCATAAAACGCTACCCTTCACTATAATTGTAGTGTTAAGCTACGTTTTCCTAGCTCCGCGACTGGGCTTTTTGCGCTGCGTGCTCCGTGCTCCGTAACTGACGAAACCACCGGTTCTCTGTAAACCAATGGAGGTGTCTTCCTAGCTACGCGTTGCGTGCTTAAGCCTTAACCGCGCTGCGTGGTCTTTGCTGCGCGACTGGGAGCACTGCCTCGAGAGCAGTCAATCACGCACCGCGCAGCAGGGCTGACGACTGTGTGTATATTATTATTATTATTATATACACTTTCATGTTAACTTGAACAAATTTAGATGATTCAAATTAATATTTATAGTGAACAGATGAGATAATGTACAAGTTCTACTGATGGTAATACAAATCTGTAAATTTGGCGTTTCTAAACCTGAGGTAGTGAACATTAAAATAAATAAACTCTCTTCCCCTTAATTACTAAGCTACAAAGTTTGCTCACATTACAAAGTTTTTTTCTGATACAGAGCTTTTATTTTATTTGAGTAGTAAGCTCCATTAAAGTAATCAGTAAAACTGCTTCTTACTTTAAACCCTTCTGCTTTAGCATAGCCTCCGACATAAGCCAAAGGGATCACGTTTTGTGTAGGAAGTTCGTGGTGCGGAGTCACTAGTCCTTTGGGGTTGCGTGCAATAAAGTCATCCCTGATCCAGTTATGAAGACAGCAACTTACGAATATGACTGTCAACTGTTTCTGGTTTCAAGTTTATTGGTGTGAAAAAATTCTGAAAATGTGACACATAACACAAAATGCATTTTCAGTTATTCTTCTAGCACGACAAGTGGCGTAGTTAAAGTGTCGTTTATGAACATCTGCGATTGCTTGTTTGTGCGTGTAGGGTTTCATGACATGATTACCCAGTTTAAATGCTTCATCTCCTACTGCAACAAATGGTAGCTTAATTTCAGAAGAAGGTAGGTTTTCAGGAGGTAGGAAAATAGTTCCTTCTTGAATCAATTTCCCCATTTTAGACTTTTTTAAGATTCCAGCATCTCCTTCTTTGCCGTATGCTCTGACATTGATCAGTACAAATTTGCAGTTTGCGTCAGCCATAGCAAACAATACAATGGAGAAAAAGTTCTTAAAATTATGAAAAAGGGATCCTGAATGAGCTGGTGCAACTATCCTCACGTGTTTTCCGTCTATTGCAGATATACAATTTTGGAAACCTCAGTTGACCCAGAATTCTTCGGCTTTCTGTTTCCAATCAATCTCCGATGGTGGTGGCAAATGCACATGTTCTATTTTGTCATTGAAAACTGTCAAAACGCCTGGGACAAAATTTGATATTGAAGACGCAGAAATTCTGTATTGGAAAGCCAATGATCTGTATAATTCTCCCGTAGCCAGAAACCTGAAAAAATAGAATTGTATGAAATTTTATAAAAGAGTAACAGCAATGTCGACATCCTCGTCCATTTCCTCGTCTGCGAAGAGCAATAACTTTGCCAAAACATTCCTTTTCCGGTCCATATCAATGAAAACTGTACATTTCTTCAAAAGATGAAACTGGACAATGAGGGAGTTTAAGTCGCGCGTTACGCTGCGTAAAATGACAAATCCTAGGAAAACACATTTGCGCTGCGCAGTATTTAAGTGCGCTTCAACTAAACACACGCTGCGCACTTGGCCTTAATGACGTAGCACGCAGCAAGCCCAGTCGCGGAGCTAGGAAAACGTAGCTAGACATTTCTGGCGTACAAGGAAGGTTTGACACAAAAGAATGTAAATGACGATCAGTATTCATTTCAATTTATATCAATATTCAAAACAACAATTCTCTTTGTCATTGATAGAACAGTTCTGTCGCAGTGAGCCAGTGAAGGTAACAATGCAACTGTTAACTACTGCATCCAGTTTTGTTTGGAGAATATATACCATGTACAAGACACAAAAAATTAAAATTTTTTTTATCGCTCCACTAAGAATTACAGGTATTTAGAAAAATTGGGCAATTTTGTGATTAGAAAAAATACGGCTGAGTGTATATATATATATATATACAGTATACACACGCACGCACGCACGCACGCACGCACGCACGCACACACACACACACACACACACACACATATACACACTGTGTGGGGTTTGTATATATATATACACACTGTGTGGGGTTTGTATATATATATACACACTGTCTTACACATATTACACTGTGAATACAATGGAAATCAATATTTTTTTTTAGCGGTCTGTTGGTAAAATATTAAAAACATTGTCCCTTTTCATGATCTCATACTTTTTTCTATACATTACATGATATTTACGATGAAAGAATCAATCACATCGTTGCCGTAGTCTTTATTACTGATTCATTTGATTTGACGCCATAGACAAGTAAGTTGGAACAATTCGAATGTCCCAGCTCAGTACGCTTTGAGGAATCAATGACTCAGTAGAAAGGCGTGGCTGGGAGAGATAAGCTAGATTGTTATTTCCTGGAACGGGAGGCTATTTTCTTTGTTTTTTATCAATGACGTTTATGGTTTGGAAATATCGGAATTAAGAAAAGTATTTGTTGCGCTGAAATCAAACCAAATTGTTTTCCTGCATAGAAATACATATTCCTTGTTCTTATTTTGTAAATATATATAATTTATGGCCCATATTATATCAAAATGTTTGCTGAAGTTCATAAATTTAAATGCAAATATTCATGAGGGAGTTTTGTATTTTGTTTTAGTATTTAAATATATGTGACATTAAAGAAAGATATTTTGATTCAATATATCACATATAGTTACAAGTCTTTATTAGACCTATATTGAAGTAACAATATCCGACAGTAACTGAAGTAACGGAAACTAACAGATATGAATGTGATCTAAAAAAAGGTGTTTAACCTTAGACAGTATAACCTAAATGTGGAATATATGGAATAGTCGACAAAAATTGGTAGTTTCATAGAAAAGTATATAAAAGATACTACTTGTACAATTTGTGTGTAAATAAGCCAAATAAGAAATATAATTCAATTATTGTTGAACGATTTTGAAAACATTTTTATTGGATGAGCGTTAGTGAAGCCTATCACTAGGAGGGGCTCGAAAAATGTACTTTCAGCCAGTCTGTTTATCTCTCCGTCCACACGATAAGTCAAGAAGAAACTATAGTTTGATTTTCTAACTTTTATTTGTAAACCCTTACAATATTAGTTATTATTTTGAGATTGTGAAAATACTGTATTATACTATACGTAATCGATGTGAAAATTAATTTGGATTTATTCTTATTACACTTGTATTTGTTTAGAAATCAGGCAATATTTATTATTGACTGTCTTTATTTTCAGTGAGGGTGCAGATCGAGCGAGGTACAGTCACAACACTGGATTGTAGATACGCTGCATTACGCCCGATCCGTTACTGTGCCCTGAGCGTTATGTTGTGCCATAGAAATGAAACGCACCTACCTATCCTGTGTGTCAAAAACAAGCAGAAGATAAAGTAACATTTTCGTTTTCTCACAAACAAAACAGCGAGATTGTGTAAATTAAGCCTGTCATAATAACAAACTGTAGCCTATAGTCTTGAATTTTGATAAATGTTCATTTCTACATAGGCAACATCGCGTTCGATTATGGTGCATGTCACTCCATGGGGTTAGTAAACACATTTATATAAGTGTTATGGGTAACTATGATGGCAATGAGGAAATAGCAGACTAGTAAATTTAGAAACACAATGAGTACAATCCTATGGGTGTTTAACGCCTAAATATCCGCAAAACATCTTGAAAATTATATTATGTGTAAAGTTTGAGTTGGGCAAAATACATTTTTACACAAATATTAATGATATCTATGATGGTGTATGTCCGTCAATGGGATTCAACGACATTGAAACTTGTCACTCAAAAGGCTAACACAGTTTCTCCTTTTCTTTCATACACAATTTGTCAAAACTATCTGTACGAAGGACATCTCAACAATGAAATGAGCCATTGCTTTGAAATTTTTCGAAACATAAGCTAAATATGCAATGCCACTAGTGGTGCGGCGTACTCTTAAATTGTATTAAAACCAGTAAAAAAAAATAAAAAATGTTTAGTAAACTATAAAGTTTGCAGTTGATCACAAATTAAACACTCAAATAATCAGTAAGCAGCCACTACAGCCACTCGTATAGAAAACATAACAATTAAAAAAAATACAGATTTGTTTTCGAATTTATATGTGATTTAAACAAATTTGCTTTCAACAAATAACAATGTTAGAGAACTTGATGTGGGTTAGCACAGTTTATGGTTTGATCAGCTAACGTTATGAGGTACGTTACGTAATTGCAGATGAACCATGGCCTCGTTAACTGAGTGTGTCATACCTGTGTGTAAGATCGTGTCTTGCTTTAGTATAATACAACACACGTAGCTTATACACCCACTATTTACATAAGAGAGGACCTCAGTACCCGATATTGCCAAAGAGAATTAGCATGTTCTGTGTAAAGTGGTATAACGCAAGAATACATGATTAATGTGACATAGGATGTCATAATAGATGCATTTTTTATAAAATTGGAGAGTATAATAATATATTTTATTCCAAATATTCATTTATAAATGCTACCAATATATTTACAAGCCATGATTATTCTAAAAGTCTCTATTTCAGAGGTTATCAGTAAATAATAGATCATTATCGGAGCAATATATACGTACTAGTGTAATGTAAAAATATAAAAAATATGTTTCTGTCATGATATATACGAGATGATGATCCGTGATCACTTACATAAATATATAGAAATATTGGACGTGAAGAAACGATTTTCTTTCCTTCTTAGTAACGAATAAGTAAAAACCATGTACATTTTGGTGATTGTACAGTACCAGGTAAGTTTCAATGTACCCGTTTTATGAACTTTTAAGAATATATACCTAAATACTGTTTCTAGTTAATGATAATAAATATATTCTACACTATAACTTTCAATTTTATCTAATAAGATAAGTCTTACAAATCCCTCAGTAGTACAACATGTATTCGGCAATCACCCATCAATTCTACTGTAGCCTTTACTGAAACCAATCGCATGTCCTTGAAGCTAAACAAAATGGTGACTGATGCCTTAATTCGTAGAAAAAACAATTATTTCTTTTAGAAGATACATAATAACGGCTGTTGGTAACCTTGGCGTACATTATTAGTCATAAGGATTTTCGTGCTCTTGTATTTTAATCAAACTATTCCAGAGGGGTAATCAACGTACCTAAGGCGTATTTACTGAAAGTGACGTGACAAATCGAGCCGTTACAATTGGACCGAGCTGTAAATAGTAAATGTTGAAGACGTTGTGACAAACTTCAGGAACAATCTTGGTGTGACGAACTGCCGACATTGCCAAACCTTGTTTCCCCCCTGACTCCCTTCTATTATGGCTGTCCAGCGATATCTGCCAGAAACTGCGTCGCGAATGGATTGTTCCTGCAATTTTAATTTTGTATCAGCAATAACCCATCTTTCCTGCTCTGTGGCGGTCATTTCTAAACTGCAGGAACTACCGCTCGGATTTCAATGCTTATTTTATAAACTACCACAACATTGAATAAAATTTTAATATATCATTTAAATTTATTGTTTTATTGTTGTCATTTTAGGGTACGTGTTTTGTTTATGGATTTTTTGTTCAATGTTTATCGGTTGTACTGTTTTAAGAGTCAATTAAATCTAATTAGGTTTGTTGTTATTGTAAAACCTTTCATTATATTTTCTTACTAAATCATTTTTCCTTTTTTTATAAGTTATTCTAGGTCGTTATTTATTCGAAGTTATTATATTGACTTATAATAATATACTAATTTAGTGAGATGTAGCTTTTAACGTGAAAAATCTCCTGTTATAAGATTCAAATAACTGTTTAATACAATAGACGGTTTCAATTAACTTGACCAGGATGTCATAGATGATATTTAACATTTATATCACCATCAGAGCATTAATTTGTTTGTAAAGGACGCTGTAAAAACTCTTATCTCCCACATTACTTTGCTTACAGTAAAACTAAAGGAAACATGTGATTCCCCATGATACGGCTGATTTAAATAGTGTTTTAATTACTTAAAACTTTGACTACCGGGCACTTTATAACTTCAATTTTCTCGAGGGGGCCCATTTCAATTTAAGAGGGGTATCTCGCTTGGGTGTCATGCTGTATATGTTATCTATTCTGTGCTGGGCTCTACAGTAGCAGCCACTCCCCCCTATGTGTAGGATACTCATGATCCGGTGGCTTTGTTTTAAGAGTCCGGGATTGATGCTGTTAGCCATCATGAGTTTTAGGAGAGCTTAGGCGTGTCTTGGGTCTGTAATAACTAGCTGATTTGGGTGAGGGCCAAACAAAGACTCAAGTCAGCTCATACATTTTTTGAACAAAGGCTTCTCCAAATGTTTTAAATGTGTGAAAGACTTTGATTTTGATGTGTTTGGAGTGTCTGAAAAAATGGTTAATCTCCACAACCCATCAAGCATATAGCAGGATATTTCTTATTACGTTGTGATAAAAGTAAAACCTTACAAGGAAGTGGTGGAGTTGCAATTTAAATTAAAGATATCATTACCTATGAAAGGTATACTGCACCAGAGAACATTGACCCCAGAATAGACCATATATGTATAGTTATGAGGCTTAAAGGGCAAAGGGTGTAGTCCGCTGGGTGCTAGAGAGAGCTTCCGACTTGTTGACTTATCTTGGTGATACCAACTTTATCCTACTGACAAAGACTTCTTTTGAAGCTTAGTATTTACGTCGACTCCTACATGAAAATAATACAATTCAGCTGGTAAATGAGCTAAGACGGGTGACGAGACAGTCGGGCAGCTTGTTAGACTACATTGTAGTAAACAATTCGGCCGATTTCTAGACATAAAACATACACGACTTCAGATAAATTTGGATTTCGGATCATAAACTTATATCTGACATGTAAGAAGGAAAAAAACTTAGCCGAAATATGAGTTCATCACTTATAGCGATTTTTCAATAATCGTCGTCTTAATAGCCAAATTAGAGACTTGGAGTGGGCAAAACATTTTTCAAATCAAAAACATAAGTTACAATGAACAAGTCATCAATTTGAATATAAAAAACAGCATATGATGAACAAATGCCTTTTTATGCAAAAATGTACCAAAAGGAAAGCGTCCTGGAAGAACCTAGAGATACAGAACTGAAATAGGATCAAAGATAGATTACGACAAAAATATTGAAAAGCAAGGACGAACGAAGCCGGGACGAAAATGCATTCAGATCAGCAAGGAAGTATACTGAGTATACTGTTTATGGAAAGCAAAGTGAGATACGATTTACCTTAAATAAATTAACGTCAACAAAAGACGACGAAGTGTTTTTTTTATTGTCTAAAGTAATATAAAATTATATATGAATGTAAAAACGATGTTAATCTCACACCTAAGTTCAAGTTATAACGGTTAATGTATCTTTATTATTTAAAGCAAATATACAGTGTCACATAATACAATTTTAATTTGCCCACAATACTGGAAAATACCGGAAAAATAATTTAATACTAATATTATACTTAAAGTATATAAAAAACCACCAGTAAAACTTTTAATATCCCATAGTTCAACCCGTTGTGGAATTACCAATGCTAGCATAGTCAGATAAATAAATACAAATAATTTTTTGAGGCGGATAGTTGAGCCCTCTATCCCACTCAACCTCGAGGGAATATGCATTATATTACAAAAATACTAATTAAATTTAGCTGACAAACTTAATACGCTACATTTTGATAACATTAATATAAAACAAATAAATAAAATGTAAAAAGATGAGCATTCCAGTAATTGATACATTACAATAAATTATTGCACTTTCAATAATGTAAACACACATTGGAATCACCAAACGTGACTCCTACATGACTCAGAATAAGTTCTTGACCACCGCCGTGAGTGAGCACTGTTCTTGGTATTTATAATATTGTTAGGAAGCGAATTCCACAGACAGTATGCTTAGGCAGTGAACGATATATTCGATATAGGCCCACTATATACTCTAAGGGGGTCAGGTGTTGAATCTAAATTGACCAACTTGTTTTCAGAGAAACGAACTGATATAAAAATAACAGTAGGATACGAGTTAACTAACACAAGGAATATTATTGAAATAAATTAACAGTCTTGAGGCATAACTTAAAGACCCTTAGGACTAAAATTATAAAGCGGTAAGTGACAGTTTAATACTTAATAATAAATAAGTGTGTTGATAAGAGTGCAAATTTTTTTGTTTTCAGCTTGAATATTTATGTTTTCTCATTGTAATATTCTCCGATATATTTTTGTTACAATATTAGTTACCATAATGTAATTTTGGAAATTTCACAAAATAATTAAATAGAAACCGTATTTTGTATATTTTGTTATAGGAATAACCGACACGAGGGTGAGTGGGAATTAAACCACAAAACGTAAATACTTACAAAGCTGCTCAATAATATGAAAAGGTTCCATATGAAACTGTAGATAATTTAGTTAAAAAGGAAAGGATTTTTTAAGTGTCAGGTAGAGTACATTTCGATATGTTAAATTAGCTTTTTAAGAGTTTTGTCTGGATTTAATTTATTTCGGAATTGGAGATGAATATATGAATATATTTTAAAATAAAAACTAAAGAAGCACCTTCCCTTAAGACTATATAAACCTTAAAATAGGCAGCTAAGCATTTGGATGCCATATGAATTAGGCATTACTATTTGTTCAAGATTTTAACGTGTTACATTGAGAATAAAAAGTTTTACTATATGAGAATATTTGAAAATAATAAAATCAATACAAACGTGCAAAGGATGTAATTATAGGAATAAATACGAGTGACTGTGAAAGATTGTTGAAATTCATAACTTGCATGGTAATACATTATTATCAGATATTATAGTATATCTGGAGATTTTAGGTATTATTTTTTAGAATGAACTAATAAAGCCATCCAAAAATGTTTGAGATGTCTAATCTTTACAGAGTTATTCAAACATTTTAAATGGTTTTTTTTAACTGTAATGCTTTCTTTTGTACTCTACTGATACATTACACATAATGTGTGAAATAAAATAAATAAACATCTGTGGAATTGATAGTGCATAGGAGACGTTTCTAAAGACTAAGTAAGAACATATTTGACGTTTTAGGCTTAATTTTATTTATAATCTGAGCTTAAACTGTAACTACTTGTAAATTACGCTTGAATTTGAAATTTGAAATGTAAAATATCATATATTAATAAAACAAATATATATATATATATATATATATATATATATATATATATATATTTATTTTATTATACTTGTCCCGGCGGAGCAAGTACTTTTTGTGATTCAATGTTTATTGAAAAATTATATATATATATATATAATATATATATATATATATATATATATATATATATATAAAAGCAAATAGTGTTTTCTTTACGATGCAGTAAAAGTTAGATTATGAGACAATATAACCCTCTGCATATGTTAGTTGTAGGTATAAAATGCTCTGGAATGTTGATTACACAGAGTCATACACTACGTGTAATTTAGTATCCCTACCCACATGGAACCCAAATGACACATAAAAGTCAAAGCGGACAGTTTATTACCTGTGGTCCGATATTGCACAATACTGTGTGTTTCTTGTCATCAATAATAGATTTATTTTATTTTATCGTTATAATACTATTATTTATTGTACTATATCCAACAAATCTGCATGATAGTTAATTTCAAGATAATAATTTATCTTAAATTTTCACGAATCCATGCATTTATGTACATTTAATATTAGAGATATGTGTATGTGTATTAGGAAATGTATATGTGAAATAGCAGGGATTTTGATAACCTAATAAAACCGTTATGTTACTAATTACTAGTCTACCATGACACAAAATATTTTGTTATTAATTATCATTTAAACATAATTAACCTCGAACACTAGTTAGATCTTGTAAAGCTAAACATTTTTTATAACTTAAATAATGCCTTGTACCTTTTTGTGCATAAATTAAGTTAACTTCAGCAAGTCGCTTGAAATCCAAAACTTTATTTAGTTATATATTTTACGGTTTCAGTTAAACCTATTGAAAATAAAATAGTGTTTTAATGAAAAAAAAAAAAAAAACATTTCAGGTGTTAAAAATAATATGACATAACGCGTGATTGTGAGAAATATTAAAGGTTTTTATTCATCTTATACATTTAGCTTATACATTTTTCTCTAATAGCATTTTTTGTTTAATTTATAACAAAAATATCTATGGCTCGATATACAAAAATTTCTAGGTTTCTGTAACGTTTCATGTAAAATATAAAATCTATACTTCCTTTAAAATTCAAGTGTTCTGGGAAAAGACTGATAATCAGACAGATAAGATATTTACTAGACCTCAGGTAGACAGCAGAAAATATTTTCCAGCACTAAGTAATAGACTTCAATGAAACTCAGCTAGATTCTATGGATAGACATTCATCTTTACTAAACTTATTCTTGTGGGTATAGAGGTAAACTTTCATGACTCAATTCGTAAGGGCAATAGTCGTCAATATTATCCTTAGAAAAATCCATTAGAAGAGATACGATTTCGCCAGAACTCATAACAATAGTTATACGTAAAATAGAGCATTTTAAGAGTATATTTCAATTAGTTCTCAATCTTATACATAGGCTTATAGCCTGTATTATATGCATTTTTAATGATCAGCCAAATCTCATGAAGTTATGTACACGATATCTTGTTTAAATAAAAAGAAACTGAAATACGAATTATCGAAGAAACCGATAAACGTGTCTTACCTACAAATCTGCCAAATGTCATAAATGAAATGTCATATAATTGTGTTCAGTGTGTTTAAATTGGTTTATTATGCGTTAAATTGTTTTACGTCGCTATCATGGTTACCCACAAGACCAAATAAAAGATTTACGCTAATGCTCAGCCAAGTCTTATGATCTCTGCGATTGACCGGTTTGGTAACTCACAGTTAATATTGTTAGATAAGATTATTTTCCAAAAACCTTTCACAATTTATTATTTTTTATATAAGATAAAATTTTGCAAGCCTGGACGCTTAGCCAAGCTCCATGCATTGACATGCACCATCTTATTGTTTTCAATATACTATGCAACATATAAAGTATACAGATGAAATCATAGAGTAACGTATTATATCATACGTTAATCTATGTATAAAATCTTTCCCAAGACATCTTGTCACATGATAATTTATATTTGGATTCATTAGTTGTGTTTAATAACAGTTTTAAAATAAATCAAGTCTATATATGTACGGTTCCCGGTATAAATAATTTATAAATTCTTGGGAATTACATTTTTACCATTGAGTTCTCATAGACGTTCCGGTTATCTGTTTCTAGTCATAACCCATAAGAAAATTTAAGTCCCCCCACTAAACCCTTAAAATCAGTAAGTTATGATTTAAACGTGGTTTCGAGGAGGAGGATCTCTGCTAAATTTAAACTCAGAAATGCTGGGCAATATACCCGGAGAAATTACTTGATGATCAATAGAGCCACTATATAAGCCTGTTTTTTATAAATTTGCAGCAATAATAACAGCCCCACTGTGATGTAATTTTTTATTTGTAAGATAACTAATTTGATTTTGTATACATCAGTGCCAAATAGCTTGGCTTGTGAAAAATAACTGCCCCACATAAGAATCATACAAGGTAATAGTTGAAAACTCTAGGATTAATTGGAAAATACTTTAAACAATACTTAAGTTAATGAAAACAATACTTTTTCCAAATTTTTCATTTTTTAGACGAGGCCTTTCGATCAATTAAAATCTAAATTTAATAAAAGAAGTAACAAAACCAATGAACTAAAATGCTTGTGAAACACCACACATTTAAACAGAATAAAGAAAAATTCATGAATAATGAAGGGGGCCCTATTGAAAATTCCAGTCTTCTTTCTTCTCAATTTATTCAAAAATTAAACTCTAGTTATATCTAAATATTCATACTGGTTGAAATATTTAAAAAATGTTTGTATTTGCATATTTACACCATATGTTATTTTAAAATTGTAAGAAGCATTATATAAATATTTATTTGTGGAGTCGCCTGATGATGAAACCATTTATTTCGTTTCAATATGTCAGCCATTTAATTAATTATTCAAAATTCACAACACCTTTCTTCATCAATCCGGAGAAAAAAAAACAAAAAGTGTTCTGGAATGACTACATGAATTACCAAACTTTTGTTATAATGATTTTTTTATCCCAAATAGTTTTCAACCATTAAAACATTTGAATCCAATGAGAATAAATTAATAATATTCCAGCTGTCACAAAACTAGCCTACAGTAATTCTTGTGACTTAGTCGGAGGAACTATTTCATGTTGCTTTGTTTGTCTTGTACAATAATTATGTGGTATCATGATTAACAGTATGATTGTATACATCCATAATTCATATTTAATTCATATTGATATAAAAAAATGCAACAAGTTAGAAATAAGCAAAAAGAATTGTGTCAGACTATATATTGGCTCTATAGATTTATTAACATGTTCATGTTTGATAAATCGAGTTCACGAAAGGATACATTTTAAAGAAAAATACGTGACACAGTGGTTGAAACGTCACGAAATAACAAGGTAAACTCAAACATGAAACTTGTCCCTGGCTATCGGCTTATCCCTTGTTACGTTGCCACGGTACAACGCAATAAAACGTCTGCTTCACAACAAAGTCAAAACAATACACCCAACTGCCGAGAATTTAATGACTTTGCGCTGCTCATTTTGCTATATACGAAATAACCGTCTTTGTATAGTTGAAGCTACTGTTACGTTGAAAAATAATTTATATAGAAAATGCAAACGTGAATAAACAATTTATCTAAATATTTATATCGAAAATTTTTAAAATGCATTAACATACGATCTATAGTTGACCGAGCGTTAGCGAAGCCTATCATTCGATCTTCTAGAACCAATTTCTCTTTCTGTCTGTCTGTCTGTATGCAAAATAAATAAACTGGTAAATAATTTTCTAGTGATCAGTCAGTAAAGGAACTAATCTTTATAATTTTTAGTGATGCTTTATTTCTATAATATATAGAATATAGAGATCGATAATAGTAAATGTCATTGCATGGAATTTGGCTGAGCCTTTGTGATTACTGTTACAATAGTAATTGTAATGGTAAAGAGAAAAACAGACGAAATGAATATTTGAACAAACTGAACAAATACATAGAATCATATTATTGCATAGTAAAACTAGTCTAATTATTCGCAAAATATACCTAGAGAAATATTTCATTTATAGACTTTATATTTTCATGAACCTTTATTTCTATATAAACTAGAATTAATTCGTTTCTATAACGTGTAAATCCATCGATGGTTTTTTCGTTGAGTATTATCACTCAGAAGTCTGGAACAATTTCTTATTCGTCTGCCGGAGTGATGGAAACATTTCTATCTGTTTAACTCTCAGTCTAATCTCCTAAAATTAAGATGTCCTAACACCTTAAGAACTAAATAAGCAATAGACTTGAAATTCTTTATGCAATACCATTAAAAATTACGTGATTCAGTGTGGCAGACTCCTATCTTGTTTTACAACGCACCAAACTAACGAATTATGTTTCTTGCAATAAGTTAAATCTTTATTAAAATACTCAACTTTGTCTTATGAAAAATGCAAATCTAGTTTTAACGAGAGGATGGGATATCTCCAATTACTATGAATATGGCTTTATTGTACTGTGATATATTGTCAGAGAAATATAACATTTGTTGAATAGAAATATAACTAAACACCCATAAGTTGAAGTAACGAAGCGATAGAATCACCAAAGAACTGAATACTGAATGCTCTTAGATTAATGGACACGTAAGACTAGTAGAAGTAATAATTAATTGGAGATTTATGATTGATGAGACTAATGAGAGCTAACTGGAAGCTAAGATGATTAAAACTCCAAAATCTGATGTTGGAATTGGTCTCTGTATTTCATGCTACAACAGAAAGCAGTGAATGGCAGGGCAATGCAGTTCTGTGGTTTAAAAAATCTAGTATTATTAAAAAGTTTGACGGAGTTGCAAATAAATAAATACTAATTAAACCTTTCGTATGTACCAATAGTCCTTTTAAATGTCACAATAGGGTGGATGTCTTACAACATATCTAACAAAATACGGCCATATATACCACGAGATATGGCCAGATATATCCACATATGGCTTTATGTGTGGTTCATAACTAGCTAGATATGGTCTGATATAACAAGATAGGTCATATATATATATAATGTGTGTGTGTGTGTGTGTGTGTGTGTGTGTGTGTGTGTGTGTGTGTGTGTGTGGCCTCATATCATATAAAAATGGCTAGCCGTGTGAATCCATATCTGGAAAATTATGCCCTGCCCAAAAGTATTGTTAGGAAAGGTACGGCATAGTTTTATGTTTGCTGAATTAAAAGCTTTCCTTTATCAAAATTTTGCGTGATTTCATAAAAATCATACTGTATTCACCGTAAGGTACCAAATGTAAATGTGCTGTTAGAAATCAGAACCAAATATGACATAACAGTATAAAATATTTACTATAACATTTATGTGAAGTAATGTTAGAAAACAATTGAATAATGTATTATAAATCAAAAATACTTTTTATTGGTGGATGCATGATACATTAAAAAGTAAACTAAATGATAAAAAATAGCAGGATAAGTAATGGAAAGTTTTGTGGAATTTTAAGAAACGAACAAACCGTAATACTAAACGTATGATAAAGTTTACGACAGGATACATGGATTGAGAAAAAAGCTGAAAGTTAAATATGATGGGCTATATAAATTTATTGTTTATAATTTCTTATATGAGTTTTGTAATAACAAAGGTTCACAAAATAAGAACTATTGTAAAGAGTCCCCATTTCTGATTAAAAGCTAGCAGCAACAAAAATGTATTTTAAAACTCAAAACAGAATAAGTATTCATGGTTAAAATGTTACAACATGTCAGCTTTAATAAATTGTAATTGATATTGTTGGCAGTTAAATTTAAATACATTGATTTGATGTTGTACATTTGAATAGTATGGTTTGTTGTATAGAAATCTGTTTTTATTTATGTGAACCAAATTTCAGTGCTTATGCTCATAGCTGTTTACTGTAGATTACTACAGACCTAATATTCTGTATTTTAGGATGGAACTATAACATAGATGCAAAGAAGAGTAATCCATTTCATTCTTATACACTGTAAGAACCTTGACCATCTAAGATTTATGATTTTCAAGGAATTATTTAAAAAATAACGTTTTGCGATTATTATATACAGATTAAATCAATTATATGATATCAAAATTTTACTGTCAAATTTTATTCTTTTATCGAAACCTAATAATTGTATGTTATGTATGATAACATTATCCGTTTTTTAAATAATTTTAAAAAATCTCATGTTGGGGTTTAACCTCAAAGAAAACAAATATATTTTACTATAAAAATAATTTCCTATAACTTTTTATAAACCAAATATTAGCAAATAGTAACTCCAAATATATAACTTCTAAAAGTATTGTAAAGTGAAAGGTTTTCTTACAAGAAGAAGCAAACTAAAGCAGGAGTCCTCAACTAAAATAATACGAGGTTTGTATATCTTCATATAATAAAAGAAATATGCACATATAGTTTTAATTTAAGCTGCATAATGATAAATCCTACTTAACAATACGAAAAAAGTAAATTTATCATTTTTTAAACTCTTCACGAAAACTTTTTAAATTTTAATATGAAATTTATAGATTTTAAAAATTTAAGATTTAAAATGGATTTGTACCGAACCTTATAAGGATTGTAAATATAAGACTGCTTGCGAATAGTTTAGAGATGAAAGTTGAATTCCTTAAGATCACACAACGTTAAACAAATATCATTACAATTTCAACGAGTGAGATATCTTTTCCAAGAACTCATCCAGTTTAAACACATAGCATATAACGAGAAAACGGTCTCCTTCCCTCCAACTTTAACATCACATTTAGGTTCATCAAGCAGCTAGTGAACATATGTTTCATTTACTTTATTAATGTTCCTGTAACCTGCCTCAACAGGTTTACACATAGATTCACATGCTTCAATCTTATTACTAATTTAGGATATAACATTTTTTGAAATATATAAAATTTCTGTAAAATGTACAAGTAGTATTACAGGAAGTTTCAATAAAACCGTAACCTACCGAAACTATAGAGACCTTCATAATTCACCATAATATAGATTTTAAAGTGTATAATAGCCCTCTGTAATTACACAATGCATCGCTCAATAGTCTATTTTTGAACAGAAATCACATAATATTTTGAAGTTAAAGTATGCTTGCTCTGTTAAATATAATTTCTAGCCACATTTTACATATAACACAAATAGATAGTGTCAAATAATGAAACTTGTTTATCACTTAGTAAACGTGAATAATATCAACAGTTCTAGTGGTGCAATTACTCAACGATCATATTTGTTTCAGTTTCAATATTGGGTTTGCATTTGACCGTTGATTTATAGTTCTTCATTATAAATAGCAATTAATTTGATGACTGTCTAATGTATTTTGTATTATTTATCTATAGAAAAGAGACTATACAATAGAGACTATAGACAATATAGACCATTAAGCTAACGTCAGATGGATTTAAGCTAAAATTGACATAAATATTTTTATAGGACAAGTAATAATCAAGGATAGATCATAAAAGATTTTGAAGTTAAGGAGGTGACTCCTCCAGGCCAAAACAGTTTAAAGGACAGTATAGAACTTTCAATGAATCAACTAATTTCATGAAAAGCGAAAATAAACCTAAATGTTGTGGTAGGTGATCTAAAAAGTCTTGTTTGTGCAACGTGCTAATATATGTTTCAATTAATGACACTTAGCCCATGTTTTCAGTATTCCTTTAGGAATTATAATTATTACTATAAAGATATCAAAATGGTTTAAATTCTGGATTATTATAATGTACTAGGAACTAAATTTATTTTCATAATTAATAAGTGAAAATAATATATTTAATAGTTTTTACCAGCATTCGATTTCGGTAAGATTCTTTGAAATTCATAACCATTTAAAATACTAAATAAAGCTGTTAAAATACTTAAATGCTTTTTATCATGTCTCTGATAAAAGTATTTTTTCAATGTGGGGATAAAATTAAATATTTTGACAGATATACACTTGTAACCAAGTAAGAGAATAATATAAGATGAGTTATATAAAACACGTTGGTTAGGGTCGTTTACTCTTTCAATTTCAATGTCCTCTCTATAGAATGTAATACATCTAATAAAAGGTTTATGCGCAGTTGTCGGAATTACGTCTCCCGCTGGCGCTTATGAATAGCTTGCAAATGATAACATACATAATAATTAACCCCTCTGCTTTCAAACTTGATTGCTAATTGGCACACGGTAGCTATTATATTGCTGTAAGCAGGAATGTTTATTATATTATTTTATTATTACAATTTCATTTAAGAATTCTACTGATGTTATATATAATTAATTTATTCAGGATTTTGTTATACAACAGTGTAAGTGCAGAGTTCGCATGACCGCCTGATCACACATAAGTCTATTTCGCAGCATCATATATAGCTTGAGTGCAACATTTTGTTATACAACAGTGTAAGTGCAGAGTTCGCATGACCGCCTGATCACACATAAGTCTATTTCGCAGCATCTTATATAGCTTGAGTGCAACATTTTGTTATACAACAGTGTAAGTGCAGAGTTCGCATGACCGCCTGATCACACATAAGTCTATTTCGCAGCATCGTATAGAGCTTGAGTGCAAAATTTTGTTATACAAACAGTGTAAGTGCAGAGTTCGCATGACCGCCTGATCACACGTAAGTCTATTTCGCAGCATCATATATAGCTTGAGTGCAACATTTTGTTATACAACAGTGTAAGTGCAGAGTTCGCATGACCGCCTGATCACACGTAAGTCTATTTCGCAGCATCATATAGAGCTTGAGTGCAAAATTTTTGTTATACAACAGTGTAAGTGCAGAGTTCGCATGACCGCCTGATCACACATAAGTCTATTTCGCAGCATCATATAGAGCTGGAGTGCAAAATTTTGTTATACAACAGTGTAAGTGCAGAGTTTCGCATGACCGCCTGATCACACATAAGTCTATTTCGCAGCATCATATAGAGCTGGAGTGCAAAATTTTGTTATACAACAGTGTAAGTGCAGAGTTCGCATGACCGCCTGATCACACATAAGTCTATTTCGCAGCATCATATAGAGCTGGAGTGCAAAATTTTGTTATACATCAGTGTAAGTGCAGAGTTCGCATGACCGCCTGATCACACATAAGTCTATTTCGCAGCATCATATAGAGCTTGAGCGCAAAATTTTGTATGCTGAGTATGTTTAGGCCTGTTGATTACAGTATTAGTGTAATAAGCCATATAACATATACATCCAGATTATGTAACACATGCATTGTTACTCTAACATAGGGTTCTATAGACAGTCGATGCTGACCCCTTCGGCTTAAATAGGTTCAAGTATTAGTGTAATAGTACATTTAAACCATTATTGTACAAATACATTTAAAGTGTTAGGGTACTAGTATTTATAACCTATATATGCCCAGAATATGGAACAGATAAACTTTTTACTATAACATAGGGAATTGTTTTTTGACGGCTAGACATTTAATAATATGTTGGATTACATCCTCCTTTCTTTAATATACTTGAAGCATATTACACAGCCATGCTTATTAGGCTGTCTGTGAGAATGATATTTATTTATTTACACTTAGTGAATGAGGTAAAATGTTCTAATCACACAATGGCAGTCTGGAAACGTATTGTACGTAATAATATGTACAGTTATTGATAGCCACACTTGAAATACGCTATTGAAATTTGTAAGAGCAGAAATATGATTTAACAAAATATTATTCCATAAGAGGATTATGGTGGTAAGTTTCAATAGGAGAATGCGTAAAACCGTAACCATGACATTTATTCAAACATTAATGTTATGTATTGTCTCTGAAACATGTATTACATGTTACTTAATTCAGAGCTCGCGATTGGTAATTTATTTGGTCACTTTTGATATCACAGAAATATTTAAACAACTGCCATCTTTGTTTTCTAGAATGAATTCATTAGTTTAGTGTTAATTTGTACTTATCATATTTCGGTACCAAGTTTTCCGGAGATGTGCTCCTTTCATTGGTCTTTAAATTCTCTTTTGCGCAGCTTAGAAAAATCAGAACTAGGTTTAACCCTTGGCAATTATGGTTTGTGCTTATACATAGTTTCAAAGAGATTAAATAAGATATATTACAACAATTTCACATATTCCAAATTATTGCCAAAACAGAGAATCCGGTAATGTAAAATGGTTATTGTCCAAAAGAATATAAATTTTAAAAATTTTCAGTAATATGCCATTCTTTCCGATTTGCGTTTCTGTAAAGTAGCAAATGAGAAATAATCTGTAAAAGATCTCCCAGTTTCTTTCGCACCTATACAATACTACAGACACTACCACACACATTTGAAAGTAAGATCTCATATTTATCAATCTCTGCTTTCTTCTTAATCTCTAGTTCAACGACGCGTTTCGGTATCAGACAACCTCAGCTGTAGTATACACTTGGTGTAAAAAATTACGAACTGGAATATTAGCTTAACACGTGAGATCGAGTAAGGCTGGCATGTGTTACTTCTGTCCTACATATTCTGCTAGTCTTCCATGTTCGTTTCTATACCTATTATAAAAAGAAGAGACACTAAGGAATGGAACATATACACTTGGAATTAAAACCAGGATGCAATTATAAAAACGATGTACGATCAACCAACCAAAGTGCTTTCAGTAGCAGGAAGATCTTTTCACCCTACGTAGATTTAACGAATATAACTACCGTAGCACAAACCAGCACCAGTTCAAAACATAATTTATATTCAGTATAGTGTCTTCAAACTTTTAAAACATTTACAAATCTATTATTAATGGACGTAGAGGAAACATAGTGATAGAGTGCATATAAAATTACTTAATGTTTTTGCAAAAAACATTTAGTAGTTTTTTTGAGTGTTGAGAGCTATTGCATGTAGATCTAGTAAACATTTAAATTAGATAAATAAATATTGAAATTGTAAGAAGGTGGTGTGATACATGCTAACATGAACTGAGTTTTGTGCTATTTGTTTTGCATTTAAGATAGAAGAACAAACAAAGTCCAATTGAAATAGAATGTACCGTGCTGTACAAATATAATTTGTTTCACTTATGGTGGCTAGCCACCGATCCGGGTCAGATACCAGCTATAAGCTACAGTGGAGGAAATAAGATAATAACTGTCGTCTCTCAATGGTCTAATATAATAGGGCCTTACTTGTGTCTCTGTAGGTTAAGAAGCTAATGTTGCTGGAGGGAAACACGATAATGACACGTATATGGCAAATTACTGGACTGTATAGATATTATATAATGATCGTGCGAGTAATTCCCTCATCATATATAAACCAATAACCATTAAAGTGGCGGTCAATAAAGGTACCCCTCAATGAATAAATAATACACCCATCCAAACCACTATGAGCAGATAAATCTGTACCTAATGTTGAAGATGGAGGTTGTATTGGCCATTATTAATATAATTCACATGAACCAGAAGTGCTCTGGTTAAGCTAACGAATAGCATGCGAAGCCGCGGGAAACAGCTAGTGTGTTATAAAAGTCATGTATTTATCTTATGCCATTTTTTACTTGTGGGTCTGATTAAAAATAGCCGAGTATCCAATAGAATTATACATGTGAGATTACAGTATTTATCGAATGCGCTACATATGTACGGCCAAAAATCAAAATAAACTCTACCTGTTGTAACTCCTAATCAACTTGACTATGTTTAAAAAGCAACATAAAAAAATAAATGAATGTGATATTAACAGTATTGAAAAACAATTGAACATATATTTTCCATAAAAACTGGAAATGCATTCAAGATTCTAAAAGATAAAATTGGGCGTTAGCCCTGGTGAAGTTTTCTTATGCGAATATGGGTAATTAAAATAGGGAACGAATAAATTATCTCTGTACAGTATGCTATTATCTGTAGTGAATAGGATTGACAGCTCTTCGGTGTCAAGATCCCAGAAATTAAAAGCGCTTGCTAGGACAATGAAATCATTTAAGTAGTATCCATAGAGGTATGGATAATGAGTTGGCTGATATAATTTCGGTTATAAATATTATATGAGGTATTATGACTAATTATTACATCTATACGTGTACCCTAAGGCTGTAATACATATACCAAATAAAATTAGCTAAACATATCAATACACTTTCTTGAAGCTCCTAACATACCCTATAGGGTATATTGAAAGTAACACCTAATACATAACAATGACTTTATATATACATATATTAATACTAAATTATTAGTAGTAATAATAATGATTACCCTACTTCCGCCTTGTACACGTGCTGTGAAGTAGCACATCCGCAAAACCAGAATTTATGTTGTGCACAAATATTTACCTAGACACACAAACACACAGACAGACAAAAGTGGAGTTTTTCAGCTCCTCTAGTTATATTCATCGCTAACGTTTCTTAAGTTAATTTGTGTTTAAGGATATTCAATCTAAATAGGCTATATATGTAACTTAATCAATAATAACACACCAACAGATACTTAAGACTTTTATTTTTGAGAGGCCTTTCGATAGCCAAGATGTTGCAAAGATCAAGAAAATCTGTCAAAAGTGCATGTTTACAGCCATTGTACAGGTACGTGTAATGTATTATAAATTAGTCTAACATTCAAGCTATACGTTCGACCTGAAAATAATATATATATATATATATAAGGCAAACTTCCATCAAAACTTACCGCCTTAAAATAATGTTTTGCTATTTAGTATACGTTACTGTCTTTAAAACTGCAGTTTGTAATGTGCAGGCGCTGTGATAACTGTTATTTTTTAGTGCCGCCTGGTGGTGAGTTACATTAATGGGCATAGCATATAAACCTTCTACGTGGAAAAAAATACGTATACATAAATATTTTCATAATAATCGGTGAAATACCACTACACCACAGAGCCCTTACTTTTAACGATTCAATTATTTAGTATTCGGCCATATTTTGTATTATTTGGTATAACAGACGTTTGACAGGTATTTGATCTTCCTATCATATGTTAGTTTGTTATTTAAACGCATATGTGACAGATACAGCAAATATTATATGAAATAATCATGATATAATTAGTGTCAATCTTCTGTTTTATTTAATATGTTTGGTTACATATTAAATACTTAACATGCGTATACTTCGTATGGATTTTTCATTCCGTCTTCAGAAAATCTATTAACAAAACCGTGATTAGGTATGTTTTAAAACCACCCAATCAAAAACTGATATATGACTACAAACTTTGTCCTGGAACTTTGTCTCCTTGTATCCAATTGAAAATATTTTATTAATAAGAGTATGTGGTAAATCTAGAGACTTATGGGAATTTAACCAGATGCAGCAAAGTTTAATAGCAGAATTCATATTACTGAATCAGTCTAAAAGGGTAAAAAACAATAATTAATATGAATGAGGCAACACATAAATTAGCATGACTGAGGCAACACATAAATCAGCATGACTGAGGCAACACATAAATTAAATACGTTGAACTTATGGTCTAGAAACCAATTACTTATCAGTCCGATTAAATAACTAACTAAGGAAACAAATTACTAAAATACTTCTTAGTTTTTTATGAAAATTAATTGTTCATTCTATAAGTATATAACAAAATAAACCTTATAATAACTATGTCACTCCAGCGGGGCGTGCAGTTCCTCTTCACGTTCCATTTATTGAATATTGGCACGAGCTGCATGATCAATAGCGAATTTGCCTGGTAATGAAGCCACTATACTAGTCATTACACTAACAATAGCAATAACTAATTTATAGTAATCTGTAAATGCACTGCTAGAACACAAATTGATTAATTAGAGATTAACTTAAATAGGAATTGAATGCTATAAACTAATTTGGTTTATTACACTGTTTTTTATTTAATAACTTTATTTTTGATAAATTGAAAGAGAAAATACTAGTATTCCTTAAAAAGGGTAAATGTATATAGCTTATGAGGTTATCAGAAAAATCTAGTTTTTACACTGGTAACGCAAATGGAACTACTAAAGCCGGCAAGTTCTTGCTGTGATAGTAATTGACAGCAAGTAATTAATAGCAAATTAATGGCCAAATCAATCTAATAAAAATTTGTTTTATGTTATAAGAAACAATACAAAGAAGAATAACATTCTTCCATGAAGATTATACATCCGTGTGTAGGGAAAGATTCTATTTATTATTTCTCAATAAAACGTATAATTATTCTCCTGCTACAGTTTAAACTAATCATACAATGTTGTTCCCTGTACAAAGGTATACTATGTTTTATGCCCACATTGGGAGCTGCCGTTTATTCACTTTTTGTATTGTTTGGCTATTTGCTGAGAACCTCAATCTGGGCCATGTCTTGCTACAGTAAATTTGCTCTAAATCAGTTATTTATTATTCGATAAAAAAAAATTATGTCATTGCATTTTTGATAATATCGTATAAAACTGTTATTCTTGTAGTTCTTGAGAAAACCTGTTGGTTTTAAGGCATTCAAAGTTTAACAGTGTTTATGGCCGCCATTTTGAAAATACTAATGGTGTTTTGTGTAATCCATTTTGTAATCATAAACATTTGAATAAAATTTTCCGAACAATTAAACGTATTAGTTTTTAAGGCATTTCTTTTCTAAAAAAACACATACAGGGGTGAACTAAGCATCAGAGACCCACGTTCATATGATGAAATATTTTTGTCTTGACCTGAGCAATGACGTGGAATTCCTTTGTCCAGAGAGTTAAAGGACATCCTAAATACATGTAATGTGTAGAAAGATTACTAAGAATATCAACAAGGATCATAGCAACTAATATAAAAGTATAAATATTAACTTTTTACACTCAGAGTCGATACTGTATTTATTACAGGAACATTCATCAAGTATATACTAAAATAAATAAACGAAATATTAAGGGTTACTTATTAAAATCATATAATTACTAATCATGGTGATTGTTTTAATTCAGAAATAATTGCTTTAGGTGCTAATTATGTAATAACTTACTAGTTCATGTTTAAGAATTCACTTCTAAAAAATAAGCATGATACAGATCTTTGAAACGAATAGGACGATATGTGAATATAAAGTGTTTATGAAAGCGTTTTCTGTAGAAATGGCTGATGTTGAAGTGAAAGACACACACTGATTTTTATTTAGACACAGATAATGAACAGTGTTTTTTGAGGTATTGTTAATTTTTATTTGTTTTATGGTTCACTTAAAAGACTAACATGTTAACTAAAATCTCACTGCACTTAGTCCTAAACGGAACTAGTGATATTCAGGATGTCTAAGGTTGGGAGTAGAGATCGCTCTCTGTAGAGAAGGGTTAGTGGAGTAGGTAGTAAGTAATGCCAACTTGAAAGATAGGAAGGTCAGCTCTGTTCCAGCCTTTCCTGCCATCACGTCCAGGGTAGCAACAAACATCTCGAGAGAGTTTTCAGAGACCTCCACGATCGATCCATTTATTTGGGAACTGTTGATTCAAGTAGCTGGAAACAATATTTTTTAAGTGGTCCCATAATGTTGTAAGTGCATCTGGCGTCATGTTGGAAGAGGAGCATCTTCAAACAAAGTCGGGCATTCTTCTTGACCAAACTATAATCATGTCTGGCATGTTAAACGCTCTTGAAACATAATCTGTCCAACCCGGATCAAGAATTACTCGCCGGTAGATAAAATATACTAAAGAGTAGACGATGAATGTTTAACCAAATGGAATAATCCAAGTGATTTACATTGTTTCCTGGATGTAAATGCTGTATTTTTGTTTATAATAGGGATAGAGCTTTCTATAATTGAGTGTTCTCCATACGCGTAACTATGCGCAACTCTGACCCATCTAGAAATACGTCTTGCACTAATATATGGACTATGTTCAACAGCAGCAACATTGTTTTCCTTTGCAATAACATCATGTTGACAAAAGCGGTCATACTGGAACTTTTCACTAGGAAGTGATCCTGTTTCTCGCTCCATAAGCAATGTAGCATTAATTGTCTAGCATTTGAAACTCTGCGGTAATGGTAACATTGTCTGTATTCTTCAACAGCGGCCGTAGCACTGCCTTCACATACACCAAAAGTAAACACCATACCGGCGCTTTGTTCACTTATAAATAAGAGTGGCGTTACTACTTAAGTGATTTAATAATTATTACGGACAAACAATACTCAAACGGACTAAAAAACGATTACTATACAAAAAACTACGCACATGGGCTGAAACACAGTTGGTAGTTTTAAAAGTTATTTTAATTCTACAATTAAAATCATATCATTGTTGAACAATTTCTTATTATTTTCAAATTTTCAAATAAAAAGTTTCCGAAATATCATTCGGAATTTTTCAATTAAATTAAATAAAGCCATAAAATAAGTCAGCATAACCTGAATACACTGCTAAAAAATCAATATACCCTTTTAAATAATTTCATTTAAGAACTAAAATTTACAATTCCTTATTATAAATTTAATTAGTTTAGTCAGTAATTAACAAAGTTATTGTAAGTCGAATGTTCAAGGCACGTTGTACTGTTATGAATAAAAATGTATTTAATCAAACATATGTTCATGTTCAGTGGGTTTTATTTACATGGCTTTCTTCTGAATAATATTTTATACAAGTTTTATAAAAATGTTGATCTGTTCCTTGGCAGAATAACAATGTTATTGTTGCCCAAAGGTAACAAAATGTGTTTTTCAATCAATTTTTGTATTTGACGCGGGTTTTCTCAAAACCTAATTAACTTAGTTCTGCGACCTGTTTTGTTCTATTTATCAGGTCAAAAAACTAAGTGAAAAATTTTCCAGAATTTCAGGAATATCTCGATTATCATGGTGAGCTGAAATCCGGGTGAAACATTTTCGAACCCATGTTTACATAAGTTTTCATTATTTTTAAGGGGAGTCGGATTACCCTATCTTTCCCATGTTAAATAGTACAACTTTATGTACCATTTTCTAAGAAACCGTTACAGATAAAAAGTTAAACCTTTTATTATTTTATTATGCATATACTGTTGTACATTTAAGGCACAGCATATTAAGGTATCATATATTTAAGTAATTTTTTTTTAATTTTTATATTTTAGCATAAAAAAATTTTAAAAAGTTACTGTTTGAACGTATGTAACTTGGAACTGAAAATAATAAATGTAATTTCCTGTGCCTTAAATCTGTATTTATATATGGCAATCAAAACAAAAAAAAAGTAGGGCAATATATTTTTTGGTTTAGGAGATAAAGGTACATTTGTGTAAAAAAACACAGTTTTCCGGAAAACGCATTTAAAGTCAAAACGCAGGTTATCATATGACAATAACTCACCCTAGTGCGTTCCAGCTCCATATGCAGGGTTGTCAGGGTCTTCCTGCTGTTCATAATGGTCCTCTAGTTTCTTTTTAGCTGAGGTCAATTCCCGACGACACTTTTTCTCTATGTCTTCTATTGCTTTATCGGCTTTCCAAATCCTAGTGTTGTCCAATCGCATCATCACTTTCACACAGTTTCTCCCTGGTCTAATGTTTAGCGTACTCAAAATTCTACACTTAGCAATGTTTCCATCGTTATAACAAGCTACAGCATCATAAGCTCCAAATTCTAAAGTGGTTTTCATTATAAATGTAGTTTTGGGGAGCCTTGACCAGATAATGCTGTTCAGTGATTCACACGGGTTTTGAGTGTCCCCATGTAAACATTTAGATAGGAGACTTGTTTGGCATAAGTCTCTAAAAATTGGTTTTATGGACTCCATTTACAAATGACTCCATTTTGCTCACAGTTTACAAAAAGCTGTATATATAATAATGTATAATGTTGTACCATTAGTTTGTTCAAACAGCTGGTGACTGCCGACCGACCCCACTAAAAGTTGAGTGCGCGCATTTATAAAAATGCCAATAAAAATTGTTCTAGATGTCAGAACTTAATAACTTTGGTGTCAAATGAAATTTAAAAGTCCAAGTAATAAGAAACACGCAAAAACTAAAAAAAAATGTTTTTTTGCCCAAAAAGTCATCCGACTCCCCTTAAATTAGATTGAACACACAAAGTTTATTCATATATTTTTGAATTACCATGTATAAAGCTTACAAACATAAAAACTAATAAGGAAAACTTATAAAGAACAAATAATAGTTCCTAAATTTAAGCTCATACACTTTTATATCAAAATAAAATCCCTTTCAGTGAATAATGTAGATATAGATTTGAACTGTTGTAATGGTTAACGATGTTGTAAAGAAACAGTAATGATGTTCCTATACATGAGTTAACAGTTAAAAGTTTACATGCACATTATTTCTTTGCCGATTTTTATGTTCTAGATGTTTTAGTGTTTGTAATTAAATTCAGCAGCTTTTATTACACTTTAAAATCTTAATTGTAATATTAGTTTTTGTTTTATTAAGCTTTGAATAATTCAATCATCCGCTATCTTGAAAAATGACGAAATAATTGAGTATTTATTGATTGAGTCATTACGGCTAGCTCAACTGTGGCACCATGAATATTTTATACTAAAAGTTAATTTAAAAGGCCAGAAGGAGACACTTTTGCACAGGGTAGGCTTCTCAATCTTATACAGTCATGTAAATGGCAACGTGTTAACTAAAATATGGTAATCGAAATATCTAAGATTGAAAGTAGATTCCAATTCTAGAAATACACGATTCTTTACCAAACTAGGTTTTTGAGACCCATGTAAATTTGTTTTGTGATGGGGCAAAAAGGCAAACCTAAGAGTGACATCGGAAATATAATTTATTCCAACTAGAAATGATCCTATTCGCACAAAACCAGACATAAAAGTCAGTCCTTTAACACTTGGTCCTTTAACCATGAACACTGAAATAATATGTATCTGATGTATGCCTACTTACGATTGAAAATAACACCGTCATAATTGATTTCATTAAGCAGGCTATCTACTACTATTTTAAAAATTGCGTTCAAAAGCTGGGTTTACTTTATTTCTTACATATACTTTAAGGTGAGTATTTACACAGTAAGAGGAGCAGTTCAGAAAGATGACAATAAACAAAGAGGGGTTACTATCCTTCCACGATAATTTTCACTTAACCCCTGGCGACTACTTCACGTTATAAAAACTAAAGCACAGTGTAACCTTAAAGTATTTTGATAAGTATTCCTTAACGCAATACATCAGTGTCTATTTAAAGTTCAATTTTTTATTTTAATTTGCTTGATTATTCGTTTTAACAGCACACTTGTGTACATGTACACTTCCCTTACACGTTAGTAAACTTATACTTGTGACTTTATATACTTGTAAATGTTTAGAAAATTGTCTAGTACCTAAATGTGTCTTTAACTAACACTATTAATGCAAACAAATAAATCAATTTACTTAACGAGAAAGGGTTTTTTATTAATACAGAAAATAAGTTTTTGAATAAAAAATACACACCATAAAACATGTGTAGAATGTGTTGTTTGGCGGAATAAATAAAAAATGTTAAATAATTACCCAAAATATAAGAATAACGTACTACAGTTAAAGACAGGACTGTCGATTCTATATCTACGAATCTAATACTGTTAAAATCTCAGTGAATAATTTCAAAGCAATTATCAAAGTTTCATTTAAATAGGGGAAAAAATAGGGAAATAGTTTTTATTAAGTACTTACTGATTCATACTTGTAACCGTTCGTCTGCAAAAACTTTGAATTTAAGAAAATAGTTAAGGTTCAATCAATATCATATCATATTTTAAACAAGGTGATCAGTCTGAAGCATCAAACTATCGCCCAATCTCGCAAATTTCAACATTCTCTAAAGTTATTGAAAAGATTGTGCTTAATCGTCTCCTAAACCACATGAAATACAATAATCTGCTTACTGATCAACAGCACGGTTTCACCAAAAATAAATCTACATCGACAGCTTTAATTAGTTTTATTGAATACGTAATAGATCAAATAGAAGCTAAAAATACAACAACAGCAATATTCTTAGATTTAAGCAAAGCCTTTGACACCCTTGACCATGAAAAACTGCTGACCAAACTAAATACCAAGGGAGTACGGGGCACTGAAGCTGAGTGGTTCAGGAGTTACCTAACCAATAGAGAACAGGTAGTTGAAATCCGGCATACACAAAACAATAAAATTGCACACATCAGATCCAGTCCACTTCCAGTCTTCTGGGTCCTGTACTCTTTACTCTATTTACGAACGATTTACCTAAGTACTTAGATGAATGTGCTACAACTCTGATGTATGCAGATGATACCGTTCTACTTTTAGCCGATAGAACCCCAGAAAACCTGGAGATAGAGTCATTCACTGCAATGAACATGGCGGTACAATACTGCCATATTAATAACCTGGTAGTTAATGAAGCTAAAACCCAGCAACTCATATTGGGCCTAAAAAAGGAACAAACTGTGCACCTGCCTAACGTCCAAGCAGCATCAGAGGCAAAGTACTTGGGAGTGACAATAGATGAAGATCTCAAATGGACAACGCACATTGACAACCTGTGCAGGAAATTAGGTACTGGACTGTATGTCGTTAAAAGAATAAAATCAATAAGTGATGTACCCTCTGCAAAAACAGCCTACTTTGCTTTATTTGAATCGAACCTTCGCTATGGTCTCCTGATCTGGGGTAATTCATCTGCAGTAAATCTCCAACGTGTGCTGGTAACACAGAAAAAAGCAATGAGAACACTTGCTGACTTACAGCCAAGAGAGAGTTGTCGACCAGCTTTGATCAACCTCTCAATTCTGACGGTTGTATCCTTGTACGTGCTGGAGGCAGTAACCTGTGTGCACGAGAGAGGTTTTCCCAGAGGATGTAACACACATCATTACAACACAAGACGAGCGGCAGATTTTTATCTTCCTGGGCATCGACTTTCTCTATTTGAGGAGAAGCCCTCTTACATGGGTTTACAACTGTGGAACCAACTGCCAGAAGACCTGAAGGGACATGGTGCGGCAAAATTCAAGAAGGAGGTGAAGTTGTGGCTGCTGCAAAATCCATTCTACTCGTTAGAAGAATACCTCAACAGAGAGCAAAACTAACAACCAAACTGGACATTTACCTGTAAATATATCATCCTCCTCCTATCCAATGTTTATGATTTTGTAGACTTTTTGAAAGTCCAAAACTCTAGTGGAGCTGATACCGAAGGTGGTATATAAATATACTTATGTAATCTAGGCGGCGTGGTTTCGTGGTATTTCCCCTAAGAATAGCGCTATCTTATAGCAGTGTTACAATGTATATAGAGGAGTTATTGAAGATGTAGACCTCCGAATCTGCATATCTAATAGAAGCCCTGTATCCTTGTTTGTCATTCATTACAAAATAATTTCTTTCTTTTTTATTCAAAATAATACATTTTAATTAAATTAATTCATTCAAAAATAAACAAGGTAGCAATTGTTGTTGTATTCAATTTTTTACATTTATTTCATATAAATGTAATCTAACTCAATTTTTATTGAAACGGATGATTAACTACAGCAAAGAGCTCAAATATTTATACTAGAAACACAAGGAACACTAATTTATGTGAATGTATACAAACATAACGATTAACATTTTTATTTACAGTACATTAAAAATAAAAATACTAGAAGTATTAAACACAATACTCCATCTGTAGTAACACATATCATTTTTCTGGGTTATTTATGTTAGGTATACTAATTAAAAATATTTCGTTAAATTGTTTGCGCTTTTTACACATTTAATATACGAGTATTGCCAATATGTGAATTCTATTTGTTAGCAATGAAGTAAGGAATGAGACAAATGTGTTTGTTTTCTGTCAGGTTTGTATAAATCATCTCTTTCAAATCACCCTTATTTATACTCCCTTTTGTATGTTTGGTGACAATCAATTAGGCAACGCTCCAAAAAGTCTGAGATCGAATTTTAAGAGTTGCGAAATGTATATGCCAGGTAGACCTTCCTATTAAATGGTAATCGTGAAACATCTGAAATTATCACTTATAAATCGAAACTTGTCTTTACTTAAACGTACGAGAAAGAGTATTTTATTTTCTTTAAAACGTGAAACATGTGAACTGAAATTGATTTTTGGAAGATGAAACATGCACTATTTATGATATATTTAGCGTGTAAAAAAATTCTCTACACAAACTTTATCATTGCGTTAAATGGACCAAGAGTGGCTAAAAAGTAACTGCAACTAATAGTCTATGAACAAGTAGAGAAAGTAATTACAATCTGGTACAATATTATTCCAACCAAAATTTTAGAGAAAAATAATATTATATTAGAAAACCACGTTCTCAAACGTAATAATACCGTAACAAATAATAAGAATACAAAACTATTTTAAAGAATAAATGAAGTTGCTATATCTAATTAAAATCATTTTACGCCTAGATAATAAAAATTGGCCAACAATGTAGACATAGCCTTTTAACGATTATAATGGAAGTTAATGATGCCGCAAATCTATCTATAATGTATATTGTACCCTTAATTCGATTTTGTTATATCCATATAAATCATTGTGTGTTATGGAATGCTTGTAATATATAATAAATTTTGAATAACCAATTATTGTTCTTGTAAATACATTTTTAGTAAAATATCTCAAACAATATAGTTTACATAACAATCATATAAACATAAATTATTAATATTTCGGCTGCTACAAATTCGACCTACTTCTTCAGACTGAACTGGGAGGCTACTTATAAATAAAGAATAAAATAAGTTCTCTTCGTATCTATTGTGCATTTACATTATAATTAAGTCTACTCTATACCATGAGATAGCTATTTAAAAGTACTTTAAAAATGGTGTGATATTGGTTTCAAGAAACTTTTATTTATTTATTCAACGGTCAACACCTTTAACAATAATAATTACAATAAAGTATATGGCGAATATGTACAATAGAATGACAGCAATGTAACAAGCGATTGTAACATGCAATGATAGTATAAATAAATATAAATCAATTATAGTATAAATAACATGCAAAGATAACCAAAATTACAAACAAACCCAAGCTAATAATAATAAATTAGGTGGAAATCCATGCTAAACATCAGGCCATACAAATATTTACAACAATATTGGAATATATATCACTATTGGAATTCATATAAAAGGAAAAGATCAACAGGTTTATAAATGAGTGATTAAAACAGCAACAAAAAGTGAATGAGTGGTTTTATTTTACTTTTCCTTTGGTACCATTATTGAAGTAGTTTCATTTACATTTAAGAGCATATAATTTTTTAATCTCTCCTGTAATTAGGAGTGGAAATGAAAATATACTGGGTCTAAAAGGTAACATTTGGTAACCCCTTTAGTGCACATGTTATTTTGTAAGGGGACGTGACGATTATACCGTGGCGAAAATAGGACTATAATATATTATATTATATTATAATATGAACTAAAGGGAATGAAATTTAGATAATTAAAACCTTTGAGTCCACGTTACATACACCACTGGATAAACAAATTTTTATTGTTCTAGAGACCACAGGAAAAAGAATTTTCTGGTATATAATTTTTAATGCTAAGTTTGTACTTACATTCGTTCTGAGAGTTTAAAAATCTAATAGGCTAGAAACTAATTTAGACATGGCAAGTTGCAATATAGGTCTTTCTAAGATTTAGAAGTAGTGAAATAAATGTTGTAAATTAAATTATGAATTGTATGAATCGATATAAGTTTTGAGATAACTTTTTAGTAATAATTCCCTGAAACAAAACTACTAAATTATTTCTTATTTGTTTTGTTTAAAAAAGGATTAGCAGCATCGTATTTAGTTAATTACAATTGTAACTTCCTTCCACATTTTTTGTAATCATAATTAGATCTCGTATGTGTGATATTGAATTGAATTGGTTTATTTCCAAAAGCTTACATTTCAAAAGCCCCGCTAAGTACAACACTTATCAGCGGGGTCCAAATTAAACTATCTTAACTAATATGTATATATATAACTCATGGTTCTTGAATGTACATCTGAGTTGCACTGACGTTACTGAAGTGGGTACTCTGATACAATTTTCTATTTAAAGTAGTTAATAAAATGTAATTACTTCTAATGCCTTCACAATTAATTATACATTAACAGCTGGCTGTGCTAGCAGATATATTTATTTTAATCTTATAAGAATAATGTTAACCTTCAATCTCATTTAAGAATATATTATATGTATAGAATTATGAGAGATCTTATTATGATACTAGAATTAATACGCATACAGATGCTTCTTATTAGATCCTTCGATATTTTTATTCACTTTTTTAAAAAGAAGTCTCAAAGTTCGTTGTACTATATGGTTTAGATACTAAAAACTAAATACACTGTACAAGAAATATGAGATATGTGTTTGGATGTATAATGGTCATCTTTTGAATGAGATCCAAACAACATCTCTACGAGTAGAATAAGTTGTTATTGGACAAACCGAAGTTCGTTTCACTACAGCCAGTTCTAAAGGTGAAATTAAGTTTTAAATCGATTGAAACAATAAAACATATTTCAAAGGTTTAACAAAAGGAACCGATGACAAGAGCTTAAAAAGCAAAGCAAGCGATGGCCTCAAGTACATTGCAATAGCAGCTGACATGTGTCAAATCCACTAGATTGCATTGTCCGTATATTTCCTCTTTGGTCTAGACGCTTCTGACAGTTCGGGCTCCACAGTATAATTGATTTTGGCTTCCCACACACAGTGGCGGATCCTGACTATTTTTTGTGGAGGCTGGCTACCGAAGGGTCTGAGATTATGGAATATATCCCAGCTCAAGGAGAGTACTCAATAAAAATTTGGAATTTACGTGCAAATTTTTGAACTTTAAGTGTTAACTTTGAGGGCTTCCGTAACAACACCAAACTGACTACATATGAAATAAAAATATTTATTTCAGTGTAGGTACATATTATTGATCTGCCGTTTGAAAAAAACACAGATGAACAAATATTCTCACAAAAAACTAATGTACGATAACTAACTAGTTATAGTAAACGTAGTTTAATATCTTAAAGACTACTATACAGGGTTTACATAAAGTCCTGCACAGGTATAATATTTTCTGAACGATAATAGATAAATCAACAAGATTTGGTACATCAACACTACACCTAATAATCTACTTTTTAAGGAACTATCAGTTTTACAAGCAATACAAAAAACTCTTTTGTACTAAAGCGCACTGATGGAAAGGTTGGACAGTACTACTAAAGCAAGAAAACTAGAATAGCCTACTATGAATAGACTGGCTAATAGGAAAGTCCAAACTGCGCCCCAAAGATAAGAGCTTTCTAATTGTTACTGTTATCAGGTTTTCACCGTTATCAATATATTAGGACCAAATTTGTAACCCTTGAGGATAAAATATGGTCATAATTCACTTCTGTACAACAGGCAAGCATAATGTAGTATTTTGCTGCCTTATTCGTTTGGTAACAGTTTTGCTTTACTAGGGTTATGGCTACTAATAACATGTAACCAAGTAAAACTTTTGAGCAGCCGCCATTTTGTACTGGATCAATCTTTTTGAGTGCGGTTTGCGGCATTAAACTCTACTAGATAAGCCCTTTAAAATGATGTTGACCTTGAAATGAGGTGATATTGACCTATGCTCCTATTTAAGATTTCCCTCTGACTCCTTGCGGGACGCCCCCATGATATTACTGAAAACTGATAGTTCATTTAAAATGTAGATTTTTAGGTTTAGTGTTGATGTACCAAATCTTTTTGATTTATCTGTTATCGTTCTGAAAATATTATACCTGTGCAGGACTTTATGTACACCCTGTATATTGAGTAATAAGTACTAAAGTACTCTGAACCGTATAGTGCGCTCTAGTAAGTCTGGCGCAGTCAATATAGTAAAGTGCTAAATCCTTTAAATTTGGGTCCATATATTTAATCATATTTAAATACATACATTGCGTATCATATTTAAATGTTTGAGTGTAAAGCATGGGAATTTGTTTTAGTTTTTTCGAAAACATTGAGAATTTAATGAACGCAAATTAATTTACACACTGACGTTGGAGTCGATTTAGCGAAAAAAACATTATAACAAAGCATGTGAAGAAGTTAGTTTAGCCCTTAGATATTTCTAACTTCTGGAATGAAACATATTTTATGGTGAACACAGCTGTATTCATTATGTAATAATTACAACGTAAAGTAGAAAAAATTATAATTGGATAATATTACAAGTATGAACTGTCAATGGAACTCAAGCTAATTATTTCACTATGATACAGTAATAAACCAGTGTTTTTTTTATACTTTTTATTTACTGGTACAGGCAAACTCTATGATTTTTGTTTAGCATATACATATTGAAAGTTTTAATCTTCTACATAGATGTCACTTGAAAGAGGTATAATGATCTGCAATTATATTAGGCCCGAGAATGATCCGAAACAGAATTATATTTGCGAATCAGAGAAATATTCGAGATCAATAATTTGTTTTTTGACGTTTGTTTTCATAAATATAACTTTTAAAATTATGAAGAACAATACGTAAAGTGACGTATGCTTTAAAAGTTAATTGGTTCTCGAGAACAATGTGACGTACTGCCAAAGTAGTTGACACGAAGGAAGAGCAGGTAACAATCTAAAAATTTATACTCATCCACTTATACATGTAGTTTTGTAAGTAACCAAAGTAAATGAGTTTAACCAATGTATAGGGCAACAAACTCAACCATGGCACCGGAAATGTAATTGATTCGAACACATTTCAGGAATCTTTGACATAACACACATCAGTGTCCTTGCTAACTAAACATTTGAAAACGGTTCTCTGATTATACTAAAATATCTTTATATCGTGAGTTTCACGAAAAAAACAGGCGGAATAGGAATTTCGAGTCAGTTAACAAGTCAATGTAAGTAGCAGTAAAAAATAAAATGAAAATAAAACTGATTTTTTACAATTAGTTTTAAACTACCTACGAGACAGAAAATAACAGTTTTAATATTTTGGTTTGATATATTCCTATTTAGGTAATTAGAGATATAAAACCTGAGTTGTTCTTATTTAGTGCTCTACTTCTCATTTCATAAAGCATTTCTCATTATATTTATTATTGATATACGCTACATATAACGCCTTCTGTCAATTGATATAAAGATATAAACCATTATCTATTGTTTCATTTATACTTTTAAGCGTTTATCAATACCTTTAACTAGTTTTTTTATTTTATTTATTGTATATTTATTTAATATTTATTTGTAAATTTTAAAATAAATAAACTTACTAACTGCTCTTTAATTTAATTTTTAAATTTCGTAGTTGTGTGGTTATTCAGACATGTTATTTTATATGGGAATATTTAACATTATCGCTACTTTTAGGGATTCGTCCCAAAAAATAGGAGCGACACGACTTAATTTTATAATATAGTCCGTCACTTGTACTACCTTTATTTGGTCTAGTTTTGCGGTTCATCCAAATTAAAATGTCACAATTTTCAGTAAACACTCGAAAATCATCTATTTTCTAATCCGCGATTAAATTATATTTCAGTTTAAAACTAAGTAACTAATTCAGTTACTTTACAACTTCACATAATTAAATCAAATATGTATTATTATAATCAGTGACACATTCATTACAGTTGAAATATTTACAAATAAAAAAACACAACAAAAATATTTAAAAACTTAAATAGAAATAAATACAAAACAATAAATACAAATCATTAAATAATGCAATGTGGTAACCATATGAACACTCATATAATTATATATTTTATATTTACCTTTGAGTTTGACAGAGTGTAATTTAAATTATTAAATTGCTTTAATGAATTGTTTCACCAGGGAAATTAAATAATTATTTACGTAATCCCAGCTGTTGTCATGCCAGATACAGTTTTATATTTTTAATGTATGACATTTTACTGGGAATTCAAAAATACACTGCCATATCTATATATTACATCGTCACTAGAGAGTGTGGTTGGATTGAATTAGAGGCTTTTTTAGTGTGGTTCACACTACTAGAGAATTTTATTCTCTGAGTGACTTTCTGATTTTCTTTGTGGAATTGAACTTACTCTCTAAACATCTATATGTTCAGAGAGTACAACGCTTTGAGACAAGCTGGTTTTTATATGTTTGTACACTGTTATTCTAGTACTAACTAATTAATTAAGAACCAATTTTCGTACTGGTGGCTTTGATAATACGTTTCTTCTAGTAAATGATCC
The DNA here is from genome assembly GCF_021130785.1 of Homalodisca vitripennis. Lineage (NCBI taxonomy): Eukaryota > Metazoa > Arthropoda > Insecta > Hemiptera > Cicadellidae > Homalodisca > Homalodisca vitripennis. The sequence goes on from NW_025776533.1 coordinate 137,768, forward strand.
CAGCTCTATGGGTATCCACGTGCTGATAAAAGACTTGATACTATTCTTTATTCGTTCATAATTTTAAACATTTAGCTTGTTAGAGCTTTATTTTATGATGTTTCGTTTGGCTTATAGTACGTATAATTTATAAACAAAAATCATTTCATTACTATTATATAAATAAAAAAACAAATTTTTATTCCGGTCAACAATAAGATATACCACAATACTAGGGTAATTTACTACAAATTAGGAGTTTACTCATTCTTCCCGTAACATGCTTCACGAAGTTAATCATTGGCGACTTAAAAACAATAATCCAGTCTCATGGTTCGAATCAATTACATTTCCGGTGCCATGGTTGAGTTTGTTGCCCTATACATTGGTTAAACTCATTTACTTTGGTTACTTACAAAACTACATGTATAAGTGGATGAGTATAAATTTTTAGATTGTTACCTGCTCTTCCTTCGTGTCAACTACTTTGGCAGTACGTCACATTGTTCTCGAGAACCAATTAACTTACTTAACTTTTAAAGCATACTTCACTTTACGTATTGTTCTTCATAATTTTAAAAGTTATATTTATGAAAACAAACTCATGAATGTCCGGGTAGGCGGGCTGCTTGCAAGGACAGGATCGCTTTGCGGGGTCTTATATCCAAGCAGCAAACCACGCTCGACGTTGCCTGGTTGTCTGGTTATCTTGCGGTAACCGTTGTACCCGCTATACTGTTCTAGTGGTCATCATAAGGGTTTCGTTCTTAAGATATGCCTGGGCAGACGTACAGAAATACAATTTCTCCAGCTCTCCGAGTGACATGCGTGTTAGAGATTGTTTCTTAGCCTTAATGATCACTGACTTCCAAATATGTAAGTAATAAATGTGTATACCTTTTCATTATTGTCGTTAATATTAGTATCTATAATTTTATCAGTATAATCTTCACTGCAACCATGAATTTCCGAAATAATTACCTAATTTTTAATGTCGTTATATTCTAAAAATGAATTGATGGGATTATAATAACTGAATAAGAAATAAAAAAATTCTAGCATAAAATCTTGATACATATCTTGTAATCATAGCATCTGTTGTTGTTTCATATCTTCTTATACTTATGTTAGTATTGTTTGACACTGTTAAATTTAATTTTTCTTTTGAAGTCAGTTAATGGTTTTGACGTTTCTAGAGCAAAATTTGATTTGAAACTGTCTTAATTTAATTCATTTTTCAAGTGAATGTAAAGTAATGTCCAATGTAGTTGAACAAAAGTTATAATTATAACGAACAGAAAGACTAATTTCTTTCCAGTACTAAATTACATTACGGCTTTCTAAGCAGGAAAACTTTTAACTAATTTAATTTAAATCTTTTTAAATCCCGTCTACAAAACTAGTAGTGGACTGGAATAGGAACAAATATTAACTGTTCTTAAATCCAATTTAGAATGTGATGAGCTTTAATTACTCCTATTAAATTGTGCAGTAGCTTAATCAATTTTACAGTGGATTTATTAATAAATAAATTAGTAGTTCTTAGATTTATTCAAACCAGTATTACCGTATATTTTAATCTCTTTGCTAAGATTGTTTGGCGTTGGAAGTTTTTAAGAGTGTTAAAGTTAACATAGTTAATAATAGCAGAGTATGAATTGATTTTGTAAATTTTTACAGTTCTTAATAGGGAGTTTAAGTAACCGAACCTGTAAAAAGCTATTCCAAGTAAAGTCTGCAGAAGCAGGGATAGATTCAGACGAGGCAATATTTCAGACACAATTTACGTGAATAATAGTATGAGTAACTGATCAAACAGTTTGAAAGCAAATAATTCTAAAACACTACTAGATTAGATAAGCTATTAGTTATTTTCACTGTCATACAAAATGTATTATGTTATAGTAGTATATATTGCCTTTTTATCTCTTCTAATATATTTTTAATTAACGTCAACTTATTATTTCAGATCTTATGTTTAAACATTCAATTACACTTATACAATTAAATGTATATAGCGGTCTGATTAAGTTTTAGTAAAGCTGTCAGTATATTTTGAAAACATGAGGAAAACATACATCCATAGCCCGCCAAAAGAAATAGTCACTTCTTTGTATCACTAGATCTGACTAGCACGCCTGAATAGCCACTTGACGGAGAGAAGTACCCTGACTTCAAAATGGCCGCGATAATGCCGCTCCTAGCGGCTACAGAGCGAACAAGCGTGACGCAACGTTCCTCGATGCGAAGCGAAAGTTTTTCCCGTGGAAAAATATACATCCATAGCCCGCCAAAATAAGTAGTCACTTCAAAAGTTTACACATTGTAAAGATTAATACTTGAAATAAGCACATAAATATTATGAACTAAAGAAATGCTAATCCCACTTCAGTTCACTGTTTATCATAATTCCGTTTCGGCGCAGAATGTTTCTTGTTGTTCTTGTATATAGTACAAAAAATCAATAATGATAATATAAATATTGTAATATGATACATAAAAACACTCACTCATATACATATTTTTAATTGCTTTCAATTTCGATAGTTTTTATTTCTTCTGAATGTTCATAAAATTGTTAAAAATATATGTAAATCTGAGATAAGTTTTTTTGTTAATGCATTGTATTGTGGAAAGATTTGTCTGCGATATTCTAAAGTAATATAACTCTAAATCGTATTGAATCTAAAAACGTGATGAGTCCAAAAAATTGTAATATTTGTGATTCAAGCAATATACAAAACAAGAAAGACCTCATAAGAGTAGAGATAATTTGGATTTTAAACAAACAGGTTAGCTATAAGTCAATATTTCAAATTATGACAGAATTCATTCATGCAACAAATATCATAATGATGAACAGGAAATGTTCTCCGTTATTTGGAAATTATTGTGAAGAAACAGGGAAGTTAATCTTTTAAAATTATTTTACCTTCTATGAAACGACACTATTAACTAAAAAATGGGCAGGTCTAAAGTACGTTTGAATAATTGAAATAACTGTTAATAAGTACTTTTAAATATTTTTCAATTAAGAAAAAGCCTTCCCTGGTTTGGAGGCGTATACATACATGTATATTATGTAGGAATAAAAGAGATATATCTGAGAAGATTTAAAGGAAACTTCATTTCTATTTACACAAGAATGAGTTCTACGCACCACGCATATCCAAGGCTGAGCTTCATTAATGACGTCATTCAGTAGGCTGATACAATTTCCTTTTGTTTGCGGGGTCGGTTGGAGAGGGGTGTAAGAATTATTTTCTGTATAATTGCATTCCCCCCTTTTTTTGTAAGACTTCTAGAGAATGAAATGAGCTACAATTTGAAATATCGAATGTAACTTCAGAGAATTTTGATGCGTGGTATCTTTTGTAGCGTACCTCTACCTTGAACATCATATCCACTACAAAATGTGTCAGATGACCGTTTAGCGAATTATTTCCTACCAGTTGATGTCAAAAGCGGACTTCTGATTTTGTGTAACCGTCTGTATGCACGACTGCTTTTCAATGAGTTAACTTAGAGCGTTTAAATGTGATGTGAAACTCTGCCTCTAAATCGAAGTAGTAACTAAGATCCATTGGGAGTCGATCTCCGGACCCGGTCGAATGGGTAGAGAACAAATCCTGATATTTCCCGTGGGGCGAACGTGAAGTGTAAACTTATTTAAAGTATAGTATGCGTTTAACCTTACTAATTGAAGCATTTGTAATTATTAGACTGCCTTCTTAGAATAATAACAATTTATAACAGATTGTTTTATAATTTCTAATACAATTGTTCCTAAATGTGCTATTGCACGCATACACAAAATAAATTGATCATTTTGTATTGTTAATGTATTTTCTGTAATTTTATTTTACATTTTTCCTAAAGAATTTGGATTGTTTTTAATCATGTGCTTCTTTTACCTATGTAAATTGGTGGTGAGCATTTAATTAGTTAAATAAAAAGTCCAATAAACGTTTCCTCAGCATCTTGTTCTAAATATGAAAAATACATTTTGAAATGCCGCTTATAGCTAACTGCAATTCGTCCAGGCTTGTATACTGTACAACAAACGTGAAATTTTAGTATATATTGGAAGTTTAAGGAAGCCGATTGCATTTTCACGGTACAATTTATATGTTCTATATCATCTTATATTTACTTTTGTCACGAACAGATGGTGTGTTTCAGGTATTCATTTGTGAATACTCTTAAGTTTGAATGATATAGCTTATGACGGTTGTGGGATAGGATTTTGTAAACTGAATCAATTAGATGTTGTTTGGTTAAAACTACATGAGAAAATGACGCTTTATTGCGATTGATTGGAAAATATTCAAAATATCTTCTACGAAACGTGTTCAGGTATATTATATTTATGTATGGTGAAGCAAGTGCAGCTCTAAGAGGAATGTTTTTTATTTATAGATAGACCATTCAAATTAAACAATAAGTAGTAAGTGATGACGTCTTAAGCAACAAGAAGTGTTGTTCTGAATGATGCAGTGTTTTTGTAAGTTGGGCCGTTTAAAAGTCCTCTATCAAATATTAAGTTACATTTGGTTAGTATTGAAACTCAAACTCTTAAATTAATGTTTTATTTTTAACAAGTGTTTATGTATTCTATTGGTTGCAAACTCAACAAATATAAAAACTTTCTTAACCCTAAATCCGTCTTCAAATCGTGACATAAGTAGAAGTTTGAAAAAGTTGTAGGGGAAGTGGTGGGGGGAAAGAATGCAGATAAGGGCCCACGTACAAAGTGGACCTACTTGTTGTGGCCTCTTTGGAAATACTTTAACAGTAAACAAAGTTTTTTGAATGACTCAATTTATGTTTCATTTTTATTCTTCAAAACTGAATTTGAACAACACTGTTAGGTTTTATCGGTAAGAAACTTTCTATATATATCTTAATTTAAGTAAACTGTGTATTAATATAAATCAAAGTTAAGGAGAATTAGAATTTGTAATGCTACAAATAAAAACATGACGTTTCGAAAAACATATCTGATCCTTCCTTCAGTTGATAGATTCTAGAATATAAGGTTAATTGAAAGTAGCAGAAATGTTATGCAAGGATACATAGTAGGTAGTCTTGTCGATCCTTGATACGATGTTCTGACTCACCATGTCGGCATATATAACTTAGTTACAAACAAAACACCATATTTCATGGGTAGGGATGGGGAACTAAAGCGGGTCGAAGGGAAAATAGGACCAACCATCTTTTTCGTCTTAACTGGAATGCATTTATCAGACAGTCATAAACTCCAAGTATCACTGATCAGTTTCCAAAAAGAACTCCACTAAATTGATCTTCCACATAGATGTTTCACTCTATTTTATATTTTTAGTCTACGAATAAAAATTTTATATTTTAAAATATTACATGCTCTGATGTTGAGTTTAGCTCCATTTAACCTTCTTTTTTATTGGAGCTTCTGGTATCTGACGATGTATCAGACTTGACTACTGGAAACTGGAGTAATGTTTCGTCTGAAGAGATCAATGAAAGTAGGTAACAAAGAACTCAAAACGGACCTTTGCATAGTTTTCGACATGAGAAAACCCTATAAATAGTTTGAAGTAGCAGTCACATTGTCTCATTAGAATTGAGTACATTCACTATCATAAAACTCTTTTAAAACTTTATTTATATAGAATTTTTCATGCAAAAATTCCAGTCTTTTTGTCTTTGTGTTTCAGATATCGTATGAACGGATAGGAAGGCATAAAGTGAAGATAGAAATAAAAATTTTCCAGCCTAACGAATGATAGGCTTCACTAAAGCTCAGGCAATTGTGTATAAGCCATGATTTTATTGCGTTAAAGTTATCTTCGTGGAAATATTACACAAATATACCGAACCTAAATACTTTTGAATTAAGCCCCTTGGGTACTTTTTGATCCTACTGTTAACTCATTGTCGTTTGAGAAACATAGGTGTTATAATGATGTATGTAAAGATTGCCCAATTCATATAACTTTTTCAGGTATTTTACTTATTTATTTTTTAATGTTGTTAGTAAAGATTATCTGACAACAGAGTTTGACAGAGTGGATGGACTGCATATTTTTGTAGAAAGTCTCTTTCGTTTATATTTACAATATTTTTTATCAATATGTGACA